>NW_024884586.1:3836919-3988457 GCF_019232065.1 Centrocercus urophasianus
GGGTGCCCTGGCCGCCGTCGCCCTCTCGCTGCTGGCCTTCCCCAGCCGGGGCGGCGCCGGCCCGCAGGACGGTGGCGGCTGGCGGAGCCCTCGGGCGCTGCACGCCTTGCTGAGCCTCTCCCGCTGCCTCAGCCCGCTCTTCAGCATCGCCTGCGCCTTCTTCTTCCTCACCTGCCGCCTGGCCCGCGGGGAGCGCGGCGCGACGCGCTGGTGGCTGCTGGCGCTGCCCGTCTGCTGCTACTCGGGGGACCTGGTGGCGCTGCGGTGGCTGCCGCCCGCACAGGGGCGCGTCGAGGAGACCCTCGCCCCCGGCGAGCCGCGGCTGGCGGCGGGCAGGCTGCTGGCCGCGCTGGGCTCGGTGGCGGCGCTCACCCTGCTGCGGAGCTCCGCGGGGCTCCGCCGCAGCCTGCTCGTCCTGCTCTTCTCCGGCGCGGTGTGGCTGGTGTCTCTGACCGGCCTTCAGCCGCTGCCCCCGGCCCTCCGGCCGCTGCTGGCGGGCTCGGTGGGGGTGGCGGGCTGCCTGCTGGCTCTCCGCGGCGCCGAGCGCGGCATCTTCCCGGCTCGGGGCCGGGCGGCGCCCCGGCAGCACCAGCCGCAGCCCCGGCTGCCTGGCGTGGAGGACAAAGTGCCTGCGGTCAGACCCCGGCGGAGGTCGAGCTGCGTGTCCCTGGGGGAAGCTTCGGGCAGCTACTACGGCAGCAGCAAGATGTTCAGGAGACCCTCGTTGCCTTGCATCTCCAGAGAGCAGGTAAGTGGCTCCGGGACCGCGGGGAGAAAGTTTGAGGGCGGCGAGCTCGCCGCTCGCTCTCCCGGCTCCTGTAGGTGTGTGTGCGGGGTGCCTGCTGTCACGCCGCTCTTACAGACGGAGGGAAACGCTCGCTCCTTAGCGTCTGTTGACTCCTTAATTCTGTTCCGCAGGATCGGTGCAATCCTTGCGGGCTGCACGGAAGCTAAGTCGCACCGATGCGTGCGACAGAACGGAAGCTTCGCTCACTTTTTATACGGATTAAACGCTGAAATCTAACCCTTCTTGCTATCAACAGCCTTGTTTCTTTCCCAAAGCCCACCTCCTCTGCTCCTGGCAAATGTCATGAGACAAAGCCTTGCTGGCTGCTCTCTCCCCTGCTTCTTCTATCTTTCTATCGATAAAAAGACTGCCAAGTGCTAAAGGAGAACTCGGGTTTGGAGGGATATTATTTACCAGTTTGGGACAGTGTTTGAGTGGCAGGGTCCTTCTGCCTCGCAGATTACCGTGTCTGTTTCTCTGGTCTCCTCTTCAACCATCTCTCCCTCGCTCCAAATAAATTACCATTAGGTTTGAGCTCTTTGAACTCAAGAAACTTCTTTTTTTTTTTTTTTTTAAACCTCAGAGAGAGCTGTTCAGTAGAGTCTGGAAAGATGCCTGAAACATTCAGTTTTCTTGAATGGAACTCTGTTGGTTTCTGCCTCCTGGAAAACTTGTCAATGAGTCCTGTTTGGTTTTTTTGTTTGTTTTTTGCTTTTTTGCAGGGCAGCCCCCATGTGGGGCAGTTGATTTATATTTGGTAGGTGGCACATGAGCAACAGGAGCTGGGTGTAAGTGGCCCAGCTCTGCTGGAGCGAACAGTTGACCCCGTGCTGGAGGAGTGTGGGGGCATTGGGAATGAATGGCAAGTGCCCGGCTTCTGTGAAGGGATTGTTGCCACAAAACCCCCCATCTGTTGCTGCGGTGGCTGAAATTCATAAATGCCAAATGAAATGTTCTAACTTTGCTTTGTCGTGCGTTCCATAATGCGCTGCTTGTGATGTGAAATAGGTCGGAGGAAATACGGGGCAAATCTGAAACAGTGCAGCAGTTTGCGAGCGTTTCTTTCTCTGCATTTACGCAATAGAATAATACAGCAGTAATTGTTCTGTGCGTGAAAGGTTCAAATGCCAGTCTGCTGGAACAGGCGTCAGAAGGTTGAAATTATCAAGTGCAGACAATGGGACAAACGTTAAAATATTGTAACAGCAGTTAAGATATGTGGGGAATATTGTACAATAGTTTACTTTCTCTGCTCCCTTCCCTTCTAGATAGGAAATGCTCTCTGTTTGTGTTGTGTTTGTCTACAATATAAGAAACGCAGAAAACGCAGTAACAGCTTTCAGTAACTTTTCTAGACGATAAAAGATATTTGTTTTTATGCAACTGATGAAGTGTTTCCTTTGATATTCAGTTCACTTCCTATAAAATATGTATATATTTCAAGTGAAGACATTTAGTATTCTTTAAGTAACATCATAAACGTCAGCCTAACTAAATGCCTGGAATTTATTGGCAGTACTTAAATCATACGTGTTCATAGTAAAATGCAACTGCTTGGTAGACTTCCAGAATTTGATATCTTCATTATCACTAGAAGTGAACAGTAACGACAAAGAGATCTGAAGTTCTTTATTTTCCTCATAAAGTCTATTACACCTTACAGTAAATATTTGTGCTTTATTAGCCATGATTTAAATTGCATTCGGAGATACGTGTTTGAGGCAGTGTTTTATGAGGGATTTTTATGAGGACGATGCAGGTGAAATACTCAGCTCTCGTGTTTGACTTGGAGAGATATCAGACATTGCAGAGCTGATAAAGTGTCAGCTGCTGGGGTTGGGGGTCACATGAGGAAGGAAGCCTATGGTCTGTGAGTGTATTTGACCAAACACTGTGAGGTCTTTATGCCGTTTCCTTGAAACGGAAGGAATATATGCACTTAGTGCTCTTCAGAGGAGCATTTATTGTGTGAACTTTCTTGATTCACTGCATGTTTTGTAGATGTTTAGACAGTACTGCAAGGCTTCTTTCTCAATATTAATATTTTAAGATAGTGAATTTAATAAAGACTGCTGGGAAGGTCAGTGGAGTATGAGGAACGTGCTGCTGGATGTTTGCTGTGTCAGGAGTACTTATGACAATATTAGTTTAGCTGTCATTCAGTTTGATGCATTTTATATGATTACTTATGCACATTGCACCCCTACAAGCAGGTGTACATAAGAACAAAAAAAGGCAGATGTAGATTTTAGTTACTTTGCGGGGGGGAAAAAGGGATTGCTGGTATTGACATTAAGTTTTCAGATACTTGTTGAATTGAAATTATGCCCAACTCTGTCTTAGTACCATGAGAAAAGAAGTGTAGTGTGCTGACTTCTGTTTTCTTTTTGCTCAAATAAGCTTAAACCAACAATTCTAAGGGATCTTTCTGTGTGGAGAGTAGAGGGAGAGGGGGCAATTCCAGGTGTGCACAACCAGTAGTGTTCACACAGTGGAGTCAAGTGGAGCTGTCACTGTTTTCTGAGGGCAGAGGTAGGAAGAGGCCCTGTGAGCATGATCCTACAAGTGCTTTCTGATTTGAGGAATGTACTTCTCAAATTCGGGTTTCTGTTTTTTGTTTGTCAACAGATAGCAACAGTCAATAATTATCTTTGTTCTTACCTGTTCCATGAACATCCATGCTTTGCTGTCAGAATCTAATTTGTGCCATATGTGCTTTTTTTCCTGCCGTATGTGTGGCTAGAGACGTAGTTTGGTGGGTGGAGGAAAAGAGTCTTGAACAGGCTTTATCCTTGAAACGTCATGCTACTGTACTTAAATGCCATTTTCAAACGTACAGATAGTAATATGTGTAGAACAGAAGGAAGTAAATTAAGGCTAGAAATCATGCAAGCACAATGTCTTCTTGATTTCTACTATATTAACAGGGAAAGTTAATGCAAATTTGTATGATGTTAGCAGTAAACAGGCCTTTTTGCTTCCTTTTTTCAGTATTCAAATTGGGCCGATTGATGAGTCGTTTAGCAGTGCAATTGCAGTATTGATTGCAGTTACAAATGCTGTGCAGGCAATGTTTTGACTAAATGTTTTAACGACGTGCTAATGTTAGCATATTGCTATCAAAGGTGTTGCCTGCATTGGCTGTTGAATACTTACTACACATTTCTTCATGTTCTTTTTTGTTTGTTGCTGCTTCTTGAAAGCCGGGTCATGTCAACAAAACCATGACACATCAGTACTGGGACTGGTCAGATCTTATAAATAATCTCTGTCTTGAAAAATGTGGTAGTGTAAAACATTCTTTTTACATCCTTGTGAATGTGTATATGAGAGCATGTAACTACATGTAGGACGTGATTCTAAAATGTCTATTTGTCTTTACTAAGAGAATAGGCCTGTCAAATTATGTGCATGGGACACATGTCCAAAACAACCTGCAAATAGAGCTAGGGTTTTTTTGTTGTTCATTTTCTTTTTAAAATTTCCTACCTATCTGACTAGGTTCAAACAAGAAGTAAAGCTGAGATGGATAAAAACTTCCATGCTGTGCTCTGTCAGCTGAAGGAAGTGTTGTCTCATGTTTAGGCTGGTAGATTGACCACCAATTCTTGCCAATTTCCATTTGTAGCTATCTTATGCCTTTTATCTTGTACCTTCTGAGGATCAAGTCTTATCTTGTACCCTAGGAAGATCACGACTTGATTTAGAGAGTCTAAAATGTAGATTTAACTTTTTAAATTAACACAGTTTAATTAGGCACATATAAGCTGTCTGTTTCTTGTTTTTAAAACAAATTATATTTTTCCTTAGCTGCTGAGGCAATTAGTTTCCAAGGGCAGAAGATACCTGTTAATAGGTATGTTACATTGCCTTAAAGTTTTCAAGTTCTGATACAGTTTCTAGGTTTGCAGCCTAGAAAGATGAGATGTATCTTCTTCTATGCAACTGAGATGATGAGCTCTTTGCAATGTTCATCTTTTCCTGTATGGTGGTTGTGGTGACTCTCACCACAACTGTACCTGCAGGCAAAGCTTTGTTTCTGTTGTTCTCTGTATGTCTTGGGTTTTTATTGGTCATCTCTTGGGGTGAGGGGTGGAAATCAAGGTAGAAATAAGTCTGTGTTTAGTTGTGAATGCAATCAACTTCAATAGAATGCAGCTGAGTGTTGGAAATACACAATAACAGTGAGTGCTCCATGAAATGACAGTCATGGAGAACAATTTTTGCAACTATTACTTTGGATAAGTAGGATTATTTCTGTCTGGTTCTTTCTGGCCTTGACTGAATGTTTTGTGCCAGGCAAAATGAGAAGGCTTCGTAAGAGTTGCATCCTTTTTTTTTTTTTTAAATTCTTTTTTTTTTTTTTCCTTCTCCATTCTGAAGTTTCTTAGAGTATCTTCAAGTTTCTAGAAGTATCATACCAGAACGCAGGGATCATTTGAGCAGTCTGCCTGTAGAGACCTATAGAGAGATTGGAGCTTAAGATGCTGTCCCTGTGGCAGTGATCACCAGAACAGTAATGTGGTTCAGAGACTAACAAAGAATGCTGGGAGTGTGGATAAGAAGACTGGTGGCTGGTAAGAGTTCTGTTAGCTAACTGTAGGGTAGGCTGGTTTTCAGATACCCAGAATTGCATGGCAGTTTGCTTTGGACAGAAGTAGTGCACTAAAAGCAGGGAAACGTGTTTGTAACTTGTCAGTGTAGCAAAATAGCTTGACTGTTTCTGCAGGTGTGATTTCCTGAGGACAAGATGTAAAGAGAGAAACGAATGAAAGTAAAGACATCTGCTGAGGAAACACTGGAGAAACCTGGGGGAAGTATTGCAGGTGGTGTGTTACAGGAGTGGCCAGAATGCCAGTGGGCAAGAAGTTTGTAAGAACTGAGTTATCAACTGTGTGAAAGGGAACCAACAGAATACACTGATAAAACATTGGTTTTCAGCTTTGACAAGAAAGCTATTTTAAAATTATGCAAGAAAATGGTAGAGATGTAGAATAAAAAGTTCTCAGAAGTATCTCTAGAGTGGCAAAAAAAAAAAAAGGATGGTTTCCATGCTGTAGGTCATAAACAGCATGTTCTGTGAGGTTAAATATGAAAGGAGTGAGTATGACAAGGTGTCAGGTATATTTAAGAGAGGAAAAGACAACTCATGTTGGGTTGCACACTCCTATTTGTGCATGTATGTGCCTGGCAGTACCATCCTAATGAAGGAACGTGACCAAACTGATTGAATGCTATGGCCTTAGAAGCTTCAGAGATATGAAATTCAACTAAGCTTTGTGAAAAAAGGTGAGTGGGAAGACCTGCTGGAATATGCTGTGACATACAGCAAGTCCATAGTGTGAGCTGGTGCTCCATACTAGAATCTCACCTGTTTTTCTAGGAAAAAACTGTGGGGAGAGAACTGAAATGACTTGTTAAGGTGAGAGTTGGGGGAAAACAATTCTTAGCAAGATGAAAAGACACAACAGAATATATTGTATTGGGGAGTAAGAATAATGGGACTTTTTGGCAACTCAGTAGGAGTGAAAGTCTGGAGGGTAATTGAAGTCTTGGGCTGGATAAGGAAGACTTTTCAATAATTGAGTGAATGATAGTGGACAATTAAATGCATTGATCACTTTGAGGACACATTGGAAGTTAAGGAATACTTGAGTCTTCCAAACAGACAGGAATCAAGAAGAGCAATAGATTAGAAGTGATAGGATATTGTGATCCATCAACTTATTTGACAAGGGAAAGCATGATGAAAACAGATTGGAGAGATCCTTCCTTCAGCAGGAGTGAATTATGTGAGTGGTGTTTGGGCGAGGGAGAGAAAAAAGTGTCCTAAGAACTGGGTGCTCCATAAAAAGAATCACTGCTGATGCAGAATTGTAGCTTACTGATCAGGCTAATATTTGAAAAACAATCAGTTTTGCGAAAGCTTATCCATAAGTTGATCCAAAAGTAATGCCTCCTGCTTCTTTCCATGGAAACTACAACAGCTAAGAAGAGCACAATGCTATATGATAGAGCAGATTCTCTACAGAACATCAGTTTTTTAACATAGACATCACCATTAGCTACGCTTTTTCACCAGTGATAAACAAGAGCCTGCATACCATGCTCATGAAAATCTGTACCAGTGGAAGTGACCCACTGCCATCACTGCTGAAACGCATCACTCACCACCTCACTGTGCACACATCCATTGTTTGGTCTCCATAAACATTCAGCAAATCTCAGTGGGTGCAGGTTCTTTCTGCATGAAGGAATTTACTGGTAAACCGTTGCTTCATCTGTGCTTCCATGTCAGATGCCATTTTGTCAGACTGTCCCTCTGCTGCCATCTGTCACGCAGTGACAACATGTAACAGAATGTAGGTGGGAAGGTTCAGCCTCTACTGCCATACCACCACCATCTGCCTCTGACAGCCTATAATAAAATAGGAGGCATTACTTTCAGAGAAACCCTCATAATTCAAATAGAGGCAGCTGCTGTCTAGAAGTTAGCGTTGATATGTCTGGTTTTCTTTTCATTAACTATCCCTACTTTTCGTAGCTTTTGTGTCCAGCCTCCTCCTTTGAAATGAGCAAATTCACAGGTGGAGGAACAGAAGAAAACACAGCCAGAGAAATGGTTTTTGTACATGCCTTCATTTATTCGGTAGTTTGGCATCTATGAAATGCAGTGCTGCTGTGTAGAACATCTTTTGTGTGCCAGTGCTAATCTCATTTTATACAAAAAGAGTGGAAATAGCTGACAGACTTCCAATTAAACGGACTTGAATGTTAATCTTGTCAGGTTTAGTTACCCAGTTCTGATCTGCCAGCCTTAACATTCCTGTCTTCAAATCTAAATACTTTAATTAAGTTAAAGGGATATTTGCCGCAAACGTTTGTTGTTCACTTGATAAACAAAAGGTTGTTTCATTGATTGTTAAAATATTCTTTTCCTTACGTACTTTCCTTTAAGATATTCTAGATATCATAGAAAATATTAATACCATATAATAAATAATAATAAAATAATAAAGAAAATAATACCATGTGAAGCTGCTTTGGATTTGTTTTTGAGAAATTGTCCCTCTTTTATGAAGAAGCAGCATGAATTAGCGAAATAGCTATAACCATGTTGGTAATGCTAGCTGGAAAAATACGCAGGTGGTTTAATTTGGGATGAGCACTTTCAGTGTGCCCAGACCACACAGCACTGCTCCCACCCCAGCAGAGTTGTGCTGCGATCCTGTGGCACACCTGCCTGTGTGACACATCTATTGTCATTGCAGCTTTGTCTGCAGAAGTGTGTAGTATTGGGTCGTCTGGAAGTGAATGAGATGTCACTTTGTGGAGAGGGTTTTTATCAGTTTGACTGAAATAACAGCTTAACAGTGAAACCTCGCATGGGCATCATGGCATTAGAGCATCTCTTTTAACTTTCATTGTTGGTCGTATTTTGTTTTCTTTTTGATTAAACTCTTTTAAAATGATGGCAGTCAAAATTAAGGCCTTAAAAAGGCATTTTACACTAGACTCACTGTCTGTATCTTTAGCATGATTTTTCTTCTAGTGTGGCCTAAAATTAAAGGCTTATATATGTGTTTGGGAACTCTGGGGCTTTTTATTTTTCTTAGTTTAATATTATATATATTATAATATATAAAAAATAATAAAATAAGATAAAATATATAAAAATATAATGTATATTATATTATATTTATAATATTATAAATTAAATTACAAATTATGTTCATTCTTATAAAAACCTTTTTCTAAGTTCCGGTGGGTGAACCTTGTTTAACCACATCAGCGGTACGGCTATTTTTGGTGATGGATTCCTTTAAAGGAATTCTAAATTTCTGAGTACTCTAGCACTGAGTGCTCTGATTTCTGACCAGTAGGACTTTTGGCTCTTTGGGAGAGCTTATAGCTTTTCTTGTGAACTGCTACTATGGATAAGGTTTTTAATGTTTGGTGATAAACACTGACCTCACTTCAGACAGGAAATAATCTGTGTGGTGCCACGGAGCCTTACAGTGGACATGCCTTACAGAAGTGGGCAGCCTTTTAGCTGGGTTTGCAGCTCAGAGGGGATATGAACTTCTTGTGAGCTTTCTCTGGGGCAGGTACTAATCTCTGTATTTATAGGACGTCATTAGTATTTAATAAAACTCAATGCCATACGTCTAGATTATAACTGCTAACTATATAAGAAAAAAATATATTTGAGAAATCTTAAATAACTCTCTTGAGTATTGGCCACAGTAGCCTCTATTTCATTTGATTTGCCATCTAAACGGTGCGGTCTACTCACAGTATTTTTGATATTTATTCTTGTAGTTCTGTAACCCTATGTATTACTAGTCCAAAAGAATTACTCCCATTGCACAGTCTGAGCTTCAATTTCAGTTCATTTAGGCTGCTTTTTCTTAGATACAAGCAGTTCAGGTCCCATGTGTGAGAGCAGGAAATTTGTGTTAGAACCTGAAGGTGTGATTAGCACACTGAAAAAAGTTAAAGTCCTGCTGTGCCTGTGAAATACTGTCTGCTCTGCGTTGCCCTGCATGAATTGGCTTGGACTGAAGGAAGTGAAGGCACACCAGCACAGCTTTGCCCTTAATTAATTGGGACATGTGAGAAGCAGTCTTTACTTTCCAGGAAAAGAAAAGTGTTGATGTGGGTTACACTGCTCCCGTTGAGACTGTCCATACAATAATGCCATGGAACAGAGATGTATCCACTGTGAGTTGTTTGTAGCCTGGGGCAAACACACAAACCTGAACGATTTGAAGGTCTTTGTTCATTCGGACCTATCAATGTAGAATAGAGCACTGTATTTCATATCCTAGCTTGTAAACACAAGCAACTTTGTTATCCGCTCCCTACATGCTCTCTTTCTGTCCTTTTGTTGGCTAGCTACATAGCATCCATTTGGGAATTACTGAGGTGTGCTCTGAAAGGAAATTTCAAATGAAAAAATAGAATTGCAATGAGTTCCAATTGATTGAGCACATAGATGTTTGTCTAGGCGTTTTCTAGTTGTTGGGTGTTTTTGTAATAATAAAAGAGCTGAGTTACTTGGAATCTTTCCAATGATTAAGGGAATGCAGTGTGTATGTCGATATGAAGTTAAAATGAGTGATTACCACGATGTGATAAGAGATAACTTTGTGACGCTATGGCAAAACACAGTTGAAGATATGTTGAAGACAGTGAACTTATTTTATGTAGCTATAGACAAGTATTCATTAGAATCTATCTACGAGTTTCTTTTTTATTCATCATAGAAGAATGTTTCCATGCAATGGTCATACCGAAAATCTAATTTTTCTTCCTATTTGGAGCTTCTGGTTGGACAAATTTGGTTAAGAAGATTTTGGAACAGCTGTTCTGTTAACAACCAGTATTTCTCTTGGTTTTAATTTCATTTATTATAACTGGCAGCACTTTAGTTAGATGACAAAGAACTTTTTAAAAAGCTTGAAAATAAGGGGTTTGTGTGTAACTTTATGAAACGTGTGTAAGTTTTGAAAATAAGAAGGCAGGCAGTGGCTATTGCTTTTGAGTGTAGCCTAGGTTTTCAGATCCTCTGAGATAAAGGCTTTTGTATCAAAGACATCTGAGAATGGTCCGAAGGAGAAAACAGTACTTCTGTCTCTGAAGGATAAAAATTCTTGTGGAGAATAAAAGTCAAAGCTAAGATACTCAGGTTTGAAAGCTGTTTTGTTAAAACCAAGTAAAACTCTGTTTACATATTAAATTAATTTATGAATTATGCCTTTTATTAAGATCATTAAGGATAAAAATTCAAGACAAATCCATTTGGAATCTCATGTGTTATTTGGAAATATGAAATTGGTATCCAGTTTTAATTAGTGCTCAGGAAAGTGTTGCAGCCTTGGAAAACGTTCAAGCTGTGTTTCATAAAATAAAGTGATGTAATTCAGAACTAGCTACGAGTCAGTAAAACTTCAATAATCCACCTCTAACACTTCTCCATTGAGTAATAAAGGGTATAATATAAATGATAAATAGAAATATATAATCAATAATATACAATATAATACAGAAAGTTAGCTTTAAGTCATTATCTTGTATGAGACTAACTGCTGTTAAAATTTAATTTCTAAGGGTTTGTTGAGTCTTCTATCCTTGCCTTAACATTTATTCTGTTAGGAAGCTCCCTAGAGTCAGTGGAGCATTTCTTCTTTCAAGCGGAAGACAACATGTGTTTTACATCATTTAAGGAGTAGTATATGTACATATAATTATATATATATAGTCTTGCTGAAAATTCACAGGCTTTAATGTAATTTATAACTTTGACTCTCCAGTAGTAGATGTTAACAGTCCCAAATGAATGCATTCTTAAAACTTACATTTCTTCTGCCTGTCTGATACTGGACAGGCACAGTATGCCTTTAAATGGTACATCTGTATTTTAAATTCATTTTGCTTGAAAATACATGAAAAGAATTTCCTAGAAAGTAAATGATCAATCAGAAATTGCTTATTTGCTTGTCTCTGTCTCAAAATACCATTTTTCTTTCTCTTTCCCTGTCTGCAACTGTTTTAATTTTACAATCATTTTAACACCTCTTCTGACCAGTGTGTTCTTTGTTCACTTTCTACGTATTAGAAGACCAGTAACATAATTTTATCCAAAATTACAGATATTGTTCAACAAAGACAAAAGTATCCTGACTTGAAAATATTTTTACTTTTTTGGAAACCTTTCAACCAAATTTTTTAATTTTAAATCATGTAGAACATTTGCTAATGCAATTTATTAAACAGAAGGATTAAATATTTCTTTGCACTTACAACAGTATTTCCAGAATCCCTTATGTGAAGGGATTACTATGTTGTCCATAACTGAAAAATGATGCATATTTAGCCTGCCTTTAAGAAGGCATCTGTGTTTATTTCTGTTTTTATTTCTGATGTACAGGCTGCACACTTCATGTTAATATCTTGCAATATCACAAAGATTTTTTTTTTGTTCCTCTATTTCTGCAAATTAGATGTAAAGTATTTGTTCACCTGCTTCATTTTCTATAAATGGAATTGCAAATTTGCCAGGTCTGAGCTGTTAACACTCGATTTTGGTAGATGCGAGCTTATTCTTTTGCGCTCAAAGAGAGACTGTACATTTTCAGCAGTTTCAAAGCTGAAAATAGTCCTCCATTTACTTTGTGGGTAGAGGGGACAGAGGTTCCATAAGTTGCTTTTGGAGAGCAGTAAGCATTTAGCCATCTTGCTAATGTTTTGCCTAAGTCATTCTAAGTGAGCGAGGAAAGCAAAGTAGGAGTAGCTTTGGCTCTAGTGCTGTAGCTGTAGCAAGAATAGCTGGCTGATTAGTGACGGTAGGGATTGAGCTGTGCCTCAACAAATGATTGCCGAACAACCCTTTGTTTCTCCTCCATTCAAAAACAAGGGGAAAGAATTAGAGAGTTTGTATCCTTCAAAGTATCTTCCTGCACTGTTTTGCCCGATCTTTCCGATACTGATGTTTGTATCTGAATTTGAGCTGTTTCATTCCGATTACCACTTGGGTTGTAGCAGGATTAGTAAGAGAAGAGGAACATTTTCTTTCTTGATGTATAGAGCTCTATTTGCCATGTATAGAAAGAACTCTGGCAACTGAATTAAACCAGACTTCTGCAGAATTTTTTTTAAAAGGAAATTCTGAACTTTATTTCTACTTTCTGAGTAATGCTTTGGCTCAGCATATCTTCTAGACTCCCAGCTGTGTCTCAGGTCTGTCTTTTAGTTCCCGTCAGCTCTGCTTCACTCTTTGAGATGCTCTGCAATGATACCCCTGCAGATTACAGGAAAAGGGGTAAGCCAAGAAAAGCCAGAGTCAATAGCTGTGACTTCCCTATGTTTGCCTCCTCTCAAGTGTCATTTGGGAGGTTATTCAGCTTGGTGGACAGAGCTATACTTTTTTCTTGTGTCCCAGGCAAAGCATAGCAGGAAACAGAGCTGGGGTGTATCTCACTGCGGTACATTCTGTAGCTGGGAGACTGTTATAAAGCACGTAAGGGTTCTGACTGTTGCAGAAATGTGTTTGATCTTTGGTATTTGGATAAACTCCCAAACGTATCACAAGGCTCACAGAGGCCAACCTTCCCTGCAGGATGGCCTTGTTATATAGCAATTAAATAAAGGAAACAACTTAGTTATTTGGTGCCTATTTAGGTATGAGTAACTTTTTATGCCCTCTGAGAGAACTTTCTGTGGATGTTTCTTTGCTATCTAATTCAGATAGCTAAAAATTCACTTTCTCAAAGTTAACCTGAGCAACCATTAGTTAATTCTGTACAATCTTCCTGAGCCTTGAATCCCATAAAATGCATGAAAACCATCATGCAGCCGCCACAAAAACTATACCTTAAAGGACCAAGGAAAGGAAATTGCTGTCAACATTTCTCAGTCTGGAGATGAGATTTTTTCCATTTGCCCCTGGGCCTTCTTTGAATAGAGCTGGAATCTTTTGGATCCCAGGGTAATGTTATTGCTAGTGCATACCAGTATACTGTTTGTTTTTGTTGGTTTTTGGTTTTTTTTTTTTTTTTTTTTTGAGTTTTGTGTTAGTGTACTCATTTGCCTGCACACCTGGAGGCTTATTGTTTTTTTTTTACCCCAATGCTTTTGTTTTCTTTCATAATAAGACTAAGTTGTGACACTAGATTTGAACAAGAAGACCTCCCAAGAAACCAGAAAAGCCATGATGCATTTGGAAGATTTAGGCTATATCCTTTGATTGGAAAACCAGGGCTGGAGTTCTTTTTAGAGCAGTGAGCAGTTCTAACGTGCTATGAACCTGGCCTTTGTTGGAGGGTGAGGGGGGAAGAGGAGGTGGGCAAAATAATCGCTAGCATTGTCTTCTTCCTGCACCTTCAGCTTTGTGGTGTCTTTCTGACCACTGCAGAGAACTAGATGCTCTGATAGGTTATTCTGTTGGCTGTCATCTGTTCCAGAATGCTTTGGGGGGATTTCACACTTAACACTGCTCTGGGTCTCTGGGTAGATCAGTTGGTGAAGGTGAGAGACCTTTTTTTTTTTTTTATCAGTAATTTCATGTGCATTTTGCCTTTGTGAAGCACTGCCCAGTGTTTGGTTTGTTTGTTTGTTTGTTTGTTTTTTTAACAAAAATGATGACCTTTATCTTTCCTTTTTTGCTTCCTTTGTGCCCTGTGATTATTCCATAATGCTGAAAAAATAGTTAAGTTTTGCACCAGATAAACATTGATGTTAGCACTGATGTTAGAGTTCTATGCTGGCAATGGTTTGTTGCGTATTTATTCCTGTCATGAAATAGCCAAATCCATACTTAAAAGGGGTTCCTGAAATTGTCCACACTGTTTTGTGCAATACATGGTCAGGCCAATGCACGTGCTCTTTGATTATCATTTAATCCTAAAATAATCATCATTAATTTGCTCCAGAATCCACAGTTCCTGTGGAAGAGATGATCAGTAAAATTCTGGAGTTGTAAAATTAATACTGGAGGTACAGATAATTGGATGTTTTATGTAGAATCTGCAGGTGTTTGAGCTTTTTACGTTTGAATGAGCACAGGCTCTCAGTAGCGTTCCTGCATTTATGTTTTAAATGCAAATTAGAAGAATAATTATGAACTTTTATTTAAGATTGTTTCCTTTTTCATGTCTTTTTTTTTTTTTTTCTCTCAATTCAAAAGAGAACGCCGCTTAGGCAGCCTGTGCAGAAGTGTGAGAAAGTTAAGAATGCGTTTGTAAAACATTTCTGTACAAGTTGATTTCCAGATACGATAGGTTAACCATAAAGCTGCTAACCAAGGGTTAAGCTCAGTGTGTTTCTCTGGCTGCCGAGTGAAACAGGATGCAGTGACTACATTGTCAGACTGCTGGTGTGAGTGCAAACAGATGAGGAAATGCTGGATCAGGCACTTCAGCAACTTGGGCTGTTACCGAGGAAACCGTTTGCGTCATACTTGCCAGCAATTAGCTTACAGTTCTTTTATTTTTGATAGTGTTGCAAGCTGAACTTGACTGTTACAAAGGAAAAGGCTGCCTTCATCTCCAACTGCTAGGTTGTGGCTGGGCTGTGGCCGGTGCTTGTGAGAATTTGCTAGTGTAACTTGGGGTAAATTGCAGTCATTTCAACTCTCCAGCCCGCTTCTGCACATAAGGCTGAGTTGCCCTCAGTTCTGGACAATGTGCAATCATATTTTTTCTTTTCTGAGCAACTGATCATTCCTAGTTAGTGAAATTAAGCACTGCACAGGTTTCACCAATGCTTCAGGTTTCCCTGCCTTGTCTAGCAGTGGCGTGTACAGAAATGTTACATATCCATTTTGAAAACTTGTTTTCGTATTACTCGAAGCTTAACCTCTGAAGTGAAAGATTCTCTTCCTAATATATACATATTTTTACTGTACTGATGAAACTTCAGCAACTTTCAGTGTTACCTTATCACCGATATAAACCAGTGAGTGTTGCAAACAGTATGTGTTTTGTCTCAGAAAAATCATCATTCCTGCTGCTTTTTGCTTAAACTGTGAACAAAGTCGCAGTGGCTGGTTTAATATTGATGTATGTTGTTAATATGGGAATTGCCTTATGGCTGCTATGGGAAGTTAGTTTTTAGAGGAAAATCATGCAATGAGAAGCAGGTTAAACCAAGAATATTTGTTGCTGTCTTTCTGTTGTTGTTATGTGAATAAACGAACTGCTGTTAATAGTACGTAGTTGCAGGCTAAACCTGTTGAGATGTCTAGCACACAGTACACATGTTCCTGTGTTTATATTAAGCTTAATAAGTTATTATCTTTTTCATCTTTGAGTACTAGGATTTTCAATTTACTTTGGAAGAAGCTGTCCAATTTTATTTTATTTTATTTTTTTAAGGAAGGTTTTTTTTTCTTAATAGTGACAGACAATCACCTGGAGCTGCATCTGAAGTCTATAGGCAAAGCTGCTTTAAAAACAAACAAGCAGGAGAACTTAAATGAGAGGCATGGAAAGATTGCCGTGGGTACCTGTGGTTCTGCACAGTTGTGGTAGATTAGATAAACTTGTCCACAAAAGTCTAGCAGCCTGTGCTTTGGGGGGCATTTTTTACATCCTATACGAATGTTGTCTGTACTTAGCTGGCCGTTTGGATTGCATTGCACACTGCTATCGCTGCCTACCTGGACTGAGATCTTTCTATGGGATTACCTTTGTTGTTAATATTATAAAAATTCTTGGGGTGGGTGGAGTTGGCTGAAGCACTGAGATGCTGTTCCAAAGGAAGAATGAATGCTTTTGCTATTAGTTTGAAACGGTTTGACTGACTTGTCCAGCCTCACTAACACATGTTGTTGTGTGCGGCCGTTGCTTGATGTGTGCTTTATTTGGTGTGCATTCACCGTATCTCCACCTCAAGTTAGAAGGTTTTACCATTCAGAGCAGTGAGTGCTGGGGTTTAAATCTGTAGTTAAAAAAAATGGTTAATAGAGGTGTTGATAAAACAGGACCCGAATAGCTGAAGTTCATGTAAATTTTGTCATTAATTTTATTTATTGCTGACAGTGAAGTGGAAGTTATGGTGCTGACAGATCACGGTTGGATTCTGTGAGTGTATGTCTAGGAACTTTGCCGTTTGTTTAGGCAAATGCCTGTAAGTTATGCAATGCGTCAAACATATGGAATATGTTGTTTTATCCTCATGTAGTCGTTTTGCCCTGTAAGCCTTGTCATCATCTTCAATGAAGGAGGTGGGAGTTATATGACCACATTCTTATTTTTAATGTTGTTTGATTATCTCTATTTAATCTTCATTCCGGCACTTGTTATTTTCCAAATGCTTTGTAAGCTAACAATACTCAGCTATTTTGTTTCCCAGCTTTCTTATTGTGAACCTGACTGTTCAGTATATACATGCTTCGAAAGATTTGTTGGTAATAACAGATGTAGTGGCAGTAGGAGTACCTGATAGTATCTGGCAGTATCTGGTGTGTAATCTTGCAGGCAGTATGGTAAGGGACCATGTTTTTCAGCAAAGTCTGTAAAGTTTCATGTGATTTCTGGAGAAGTTTTGTTGTACGTAGATTATAGATATGTCTGTTATAGTCTCCTAAGTACATAAGTCAGCTCATCTCACACTGTACCTTCTATAACTTTCAGAACATGTCATTTAGGGCAGTGCTATGAAAGAGAAAATGGTCTCTTCCATCTTCCTGTGATTGTGATTCTTACTGAGGTTAGCAAATCTGCAAATAATTCTTTGCAACTCTTACACTGTGCAGTATAGAAAATTGCACTGAAAACAGCAAGGAAAACAATTAGTGATGTAAATTCACTTCTGTTCACCAGCCCCTTTCTCCTAATATTAAAATCTCTGTTTACTTTAAGTAGGAAATTTCTCTACAGCTCCACCCCGAGGAAACCCCACGTTTAGGCTGTAATAAAGCTGTGAGTGGACTGCTTTGTTTATTTTAGAGTTTTTGAGAATAAAAGCTATGGGGAGTTACTGAGGGACATGACTTGGCCACTTCTAAAAACTTCCAGGTGTGTCACACACTTTCCTTGCGTGATTTTCTTGTTCATATATTGTCTGTGTCCAAATAAATGATTATTTCACATTTTTATCAGTGTTAATTTTTATCTGTTTGGTATCCACGTTGAATCTGAGTCCTTTATTCAATACAATTTAACAGTTTACTTAAATCCTGTGGAATGGAAAGCTCTTTTCTCATTGCCTGAAGTATCAGTTGCAGGCGATCTCTCTGGGTCATCATATTGCACTATAATTTTCTCCGGGGATGCTAATTTTATTTAAATAAACTGATTTAAAATGTCTTCTGTGTACGGCAGCTGTTTAGAGGAGATGTTTACTAAGATGCATTCTGGAGGCAGGGAGTCCAAGGATATTTAAGATCAAATTATATTAATAACTCTTCCATACCTCCCTCTAATTTTGGGATGCTGAACCCTTTCTAATATGCCTCTGATATCTCCTGTATATGGTTTCCCCTCCTACCACCTTTCCAGCCTTCCTCATCAGTCCTTCATGCTTTGATTTTAAAGCTAGGGTTGTTTTTTTCTTTTTGTCTGCTTGCTTTTTTTCCTTTTGCCTTTTTTTTTTACCTTGGCTGGGAGGTGTGGTACAATTGCAGTACAAATTGTAATTAAAATTTTAAGTTCTGGGGTCAGAGTGTACTTGGTGACAATTCTCTTGATGCGAAGATCTACGTTCGATTTAGATCGATCCTTATGTAGTCATTACAAATTTTAACTTTAAACAAACAAATTTTGACCTTTAAACATATCTTTTCTAATCTGACCCTTTCTGCTTTAATATTTCAGTTCCCTGAGTGCTTTGTGGCACTTGCAGTGATGGAAGCTGTCCTTCCCAGTGCCATTCCTGCCCTGACTCTGTCCCTCTTTGTGCTGACACAAGCATTCATGAGACTGCACAGTGAACTAAATTGGGGAACTAATCCATGTTAAAACTAATCAGTTCTTTTTTGTAGTTCCTTGCCACGTGTCTGCATGAATGCTTTTGCTGCATAAGGGAGGGAGTGACACAGGGATGGGAATAAGCAGCTGGGGGAGGACAGAACTGCTCCTTTATTGTGGCAGTGCTGACTTGTGCTGGGTCTAAGAGAAATAATGGCAGTGCTGTGTAAGGAATGGATGTGTTAGGACTTCCCACCAAATCGTTTGGAATAGCATTCCCTCGGCCCCCCAAAGCTCCTATTCTCTGTTCTCTGTTTTTTGGGTGCACTGCATGTTCTGCATTTATCTTCTTGAAATAAAAGGAGCAAAAGTCAGTGTACGATTTAGCCTTATGCATTAAGTGGGGCAGAGGGTTCCTTTGAAAATCAGTTTAGGATTTTGTGATAAGAGATGGTATCATACTACGTTCATACGTAAGAACAGAATGAGCTGATAAAGGGCACAGGTGGAATCAAATTCTTTCTTATACCTGGGTATTTAGCTCTCCTTTAGAATAGTGCTTTAATGCTATCATGCTAATGTGAAAGGCCTTCACTATTTCAGAATGAAGTAAATTGAAAACATAAAACTGGAACAATACTGGGTCATCTTCTGAGTCTTGTATTCAGCAGTTCATCATGCTCCCTTCTACAGTACTAAATATTAACTTGGTAATGTGGAAAAAAAACCAAAACTTTTGTCTCAGAAAGTGGAAGTCCTGAGTCAATACAGCTTTCCCACCTTGATATTGCTAGATGTTTTGATGATTTTTCTGCATGTTTTTCAAGTAGTAGAAATTCTAGAAAAAGTTAGTTATACAGTAAGAAAGCTTCAACTCAGTTCTCTACAGTAGCTCTCCTGTGAGACTGGACTGAACTTCATGGGACAAATAATTCTCATGATTTCATTCCGGCCAGCTTCAGAGTTCTGTTAGGTTTGTAATCTTCTGTAGTATGGAATTGTGCAATCTAATAACGTGTCACTTAGTCCTTTCATAATAACTACGAATCTGCGCTGTGTTCACCTTAAAGAGGTGTTTGCCTATTTGTTCTTTCTACCATCCCAGTAAAATCTCTAATGTAAAAGGCATTAGCTGCTGTTAACGTTCTTTGGCTGGAGGGGTTGGGAATGGAGAAATGCAAATAGGTGCACTGCGCTTCTGACTTCAGCTTTTGAATAATTCATCTGTTAAGGAGTATATGCAAATGACTCCATGTGGAGTCCTCTGTCCAGGCCAGGGGTTCCTAGCAGGGGAAAGGAACAGAGCTGTTGGACTGTGTCCAGAGGAGGGCCACGAACCTGATCAGAGGGCTGGAGCACCTCTCTTACGAAGACAGGTTGAGGGAGTTGGGCTTGTTCAGCCTGAAGAAGAGGAGGCTCTGGGAAGGCCTTAATGTGGCCTTCCAGTACTTGAGGGAAGCATATAAACAGGAGGGGGACCAACTTTTTATATAGTTTTGTAGTGATAGGATAAGAGGTAATGGCTTCAAACTAAAAGAGGGGAGATTTAGGTTACATGTTAGGAAGACATTCTTTATTCAGAAGGCGGTGAGGCACTGGCACAACTGCCCAGAGAAGCTGTGGATGCCCCGTCCTTGGTGATGTTCAAAACCAGGTTGGTTGGAGTCTTGGGCAGCCTGAGCTGGTGGGAGGCAGCTCTGTCCATGGCAGGTAGATTGGAGCTGGATTTTTTTTGAGGTCCCTTCCAACCGAAACCATTCTATGATCTGCTTCCATTGTGAACTTCTTGAGATCTTTTTTCTACCTTATGCTCAAGGTTTATTCTCAAACAGAGAACCTTGTGAAAGCACTTGCAGTTCTGCCACTTTGAGATGTTATATTTGTACATCTTTACCAAGTCTGAAATATTACACCTTGTACTGTGCAACTAACAATCGTTTTCTAACTCAAGGACTGATTCTGATCACCCAATTAAGGTATGGTGGTTTTCTTGTTTGCTTGTTTTTTTAATAATGCTAGGGAAGATAAGTAGAAATTTGCACTTAAGTTGATATTAATAAAAAAAAAAAAAAGTTGATTATATCAATGATTGTCAAAGATTAAATTCAAGTATAGGAAAAGTGAGAGGAAAAAACATGAACAATAAACTGGAGAGAAAATGTTAATAGCATAAAGAAGAAATACAATTATAGGTAGAAAAAGTGTAAAACTTGCAACGGTTTTTTCTTTAATTAAGTTTTGGTTTGGTTTAAGTTGAAATAACAAGCTGAAGCTTGATCACCTTGATAAGTCTTGATAGTTTATCCTCGATGCTGCTTATTCCTATCCAGAAGATGGAGTTAGAATGCTTTTTAAAATACTACATAACATTAAGGATTTAACAGTACTTGGAGTTTTATGTATTTTGTTGGTGTCTGTGCAACGCTATCTGTTCTACACAACGCTCTGTGAAGTATGAAGAGCCTGCAAGGTCCTCTGTCATTGCTCTGTGAGATTTTGAAATAAATGTGCCCAGATGGCAGAAATATACTGGACAATAAAAAGACATTTTAACTGAGAATATTGTTAGAGATGTATCGCAAGAAATAGGTGAGAGCAATGATTCACTGACCACGAGTTAGGCATCTGCTTTTGAAGAGCGCAGAATGTCCTTTATCAGCCATCCATTACGATGACTACAAAAAGATAATGACACTGCACCATCTTAAGAATTACAGCAGCTGCAGTTTGTGATGTCCGTATCTAATGCTGCTCACAGTACAACCGAGGCAGTTTGCAGCATACTCTGAGGAAATTAGGTGAGTGTGGGTGGATATTTTGTGTTGAATTCCATTCTGCCATTAATCTTTTTGACTAATTGAACATTTGGAAAAGTAGCCTATAATGCTTAAATATTTTGCCAGTGCTCCTTTTGAAGTCCATCAACTGTCAAAAACAGAATATTTTATGAAAATTACCCTGTGTTTTTTGTAAGTGTTCAGTGCTGATAGGGATCCAAAACAAGGCCAGAATAGGCAATTCCAATCTTATCTCCCTTCTTTATCTTCTGTACTATGTGAACTCTCCAGTCAAAAATTTCCTTGTATGTTAAAAGCTTTGTTCTACATGAGAATGTAGTATGTGTTGATTGAATCAGTTAATTAATTAGCTGAATTTCAGCCCTGTGTCATTTGAGGAAAATTCTTTCATCTTTTGGTCAGAAACATGCATTGGACAAGTGATTTCACAGTGCTCTTATTTTTTTGCTGTATTGGTATTTAATAGAGCTCAGTTAACAATAACGTTACACATAGAGGGTTATAGATATTATTTGTAATAGATTGGTATTTATTAGACTTCATTAAATAAAATGAAGCTTGATTCCTCCTCCTCTTGGGACACATATATAGCAAAGGATTCTTGTTTTGCCAAAATGTTTCAAGATAATATTCTTGGAAAATAAGATTTTGTCAAAAAAATTTCTTAGAAGTTCCAAAATGTTTTCCATGTACAGTAGGAAAAATAGGAGTATTGAAATTATTATGAATATTGGGTATTGATTGGATGTGTGGTTTTTTTTTTAACTTCATAACCTTTTTAAGTGGTTTTGTGTAGCTTTTTGGTTTTATTTGATTGGAAGATTGCTGCATTCTGCTGCCCTAGTTATCAGTAATGATTGTTAAAATGTGTACATGAGCATAGCCCCAAATTCTAAAATGTATTGAAAATAAAATGCCTATCATTGATAAAGCATTCTTCCCACTCCATTTTTGGATCTATGTAAAGACTGACTTGTTATGGCTGACTTGTTATAGTGTTTCTAAATATTAAAAAATGTCCCTTAGTTTCACACTGAAGTCTTGAGACTTAAAAATAAATAAATAAATAAGTCTGCACAACCCATTCTTATATTAACAAAGCTATTTTCAGTGTCAAAAATATTGTCCAAAACCTTGAAATGAACACTTTAAACTTAAATTGCAGCTTTTGTTTTTCAAATTTTGAAACGTGTATTTAGTATTCCGACTAGTTTCAAAACTTACATAAAGTTTACAATAAGCTTCTTTTGCTTAAGCAGCTGTAATCCTTTTTAATTACCATTTTTACACACCAAACAACTTACTTTTCCAGTTTTCAAAGTAGCAGCTCATTTTCCATTTCCTGAGGCAATTAATTAAAGCTGTTTGTGTGATAGCGAGAGTTAACATTGTTTAAGCGTAATAGTCTGAGTCAGTCTTATGGTGTTTGTAATAACAAGTTTCCACATCACTTTTTTAAAGCATTGATATAATTTTCTTTTTTTTTTTTTCATTGAAGCGTTAATGAATTTAACCGTTCCATTCTGTAAATTAGTCATCATTTCTTTTCTACGTAGCTTTTTCTGGTCTTAGCCAATTCATTTTTGTAGACTCCATGTTGATTTCCCTCCAAATAACAGTTCTTCTATTTCTTAAAGCTTTAATCCTAAGCTTTCCAAGAAGAGAAAGCATCTTTAGCTATGTAAATTATTTCCAGAGTTCATTGTCAAGAAATAATTTCCTGTCTCCTGTTTCAACTTCCTCTGAAATACAAATAAATGACACTGTCCCATACTGTCAAACTTCTGTATTTGGAAAGAAATGTTTACTCCCCTCCCACAGCCATTGTCCTTCGTTTTAAGTCGGAGATGCTTCTGTAAGTTAATTTGCAGTTAATATAACCCTGTATTGACATACAACCTGAACATTTTGTAAATGTTAATAGGTATCACTGCACGAGTTTTATCACCACTAAAATGTATGCTAAGCAGTGTTTGTGCACATATGTGTGTGTGTGCAGTCCCTGTCATAGTTGGTGTCACCTCAGTACCTCTTGTCCTGCTCGTACATCCCTCGTGCCTTTGTATCAGTTGGCCTACTTCAGTTAAATTTGGCAGAGAAGAATCATCTTGAATAATATAATTTCTATATGTTTCATGACAATCAGTAGCCAGCAAGTACTCTTGGTAGCCAACTGATACCTTAATTACAAGAAATACTGAAGCTGGAGTAAGTATTCCAAATAAGGGAAAACAAGGCATTTAAATCTTGTAACTCCAGGGTGCCAGGTCATCTAGTCATAAAGCAAAAGTTCTTAGGAGCTCATCACTTCTGCTCATCACAGAGCTACCTACTCTTTTTTCTGGAAAAAGCGAACTGTTGAGTTGTTCTGTTCAGCTTCTGGGAAGATGATCTTCTATGTACTGCAAGAAGAAAGTGTATTTTTGGTCACGTTATAGGATTTTTACTATTCTTCAGTCTTTAACTGTTGCCTGAAATAAGCTGTCTAGCAATGACAACTTCATGATAAATAAAATACTGTCTCATTTATTGGCCAGTTTATTTATGCTCTGAGCCTTTCTCATAGTCAACTACAACTGGTTTGTTTGTAACAGATTGCAGGATGGGAATGGCAACGGCTGTTCTTTGAAGGAAGTGCATGAACAGTTTTGCTTCAGCATGAGGTATGCTTTACTACCATTGCTGGAACGTGAAAGCAAGCTGTTTCCCTGTGTTTTTTTGGTCATTTAGAAGCTGTTGAGTACGCCACAACCTATTCTTGTGGAGCCCTGAGTAGTGAAACGGAGAGCAGATGTGTTTCACGTTGGTAGCAGACAAGGTTACATGTATGTTTAGATTCTGAATGTTGCCTATTTCAGCAGGAAGGTGATTTCTAGGAAGAGAAGGATGAAGAAGTGAAAAGAATATTCTAATTTAAATCTTGACTGTTGCCTAAAATCAACAACAAAATTGACTTTCTAGTAAATCTTACCTCTTTACTGGATATGAAGTCGGCCTTGTGAGAACGTAGTTCTAACTGTAGGATTCTGCAAGGTGTGCTTAGTGCATTGGCTGCATTTTCACTAACAATCTAGACCCTTTCTTCTGGGTCTGCTTCCTATTGCAAGTCATGTTTAAAATATTATCTGAATATCTTCTGAGTGTTTATGTATGAGAAGCTTATGAGCAGTGAGTCCTAGAGAACAGAGTCTCCTGCTAGTACTCTGTTGCAGCTCTGTTAAACTGTCCTGTAGTCCCTTGAAGTATGGAACAGTTGGAACAGCTGGCTGCTCCCTTGATTGTTTCCAGACCCAGCAACAGAAAAATGATGCTTTGTTCCCCAAGGATGTTTGAAAGCTGGCAACTCAGTTCTTAGCTGTCATGGTGGGAGATGTGATGGAAAGTGAATTCAGAATCCTGGAAAAGTAGACTCTAGCTTCCAAAAAACAAGCTGAAGCAATTTCTGAACTATCACAGAATAAATGAAGAAGGCTTATGTGAATTTAGTAGAGCTGATTTTTCTTCAGACTTCTTTGCTTGACTTTCAGATAAACTGCTTTTGGGCCAGGTGATCTTTGAGGATTCTTTTCAACTGTATTCTACCTAGGTCTTTGGCTGGTGTCTGAACACTTCAGTTTGGGATCAAATAGCTACTGTTGGACCACGTTACTTCTGGGCATTGTCCAGAGGCAGTACTGCTTAGGGAAGAGTTGAAATTGCAGGTGCAGCTTTGCCCCAGTTTGACAAAAAAACAGAAAAAAACCTGAGATGAATGAAACCACAAGTTATTTTCTTCAGATCAAATTGATGATACTTGCTGTCTTACTTAGTTTTTTTAGTTTTAGAGAATTTAGGGATAAATTGTGTAAGACTCTCTGCATGCCTTGAAATTAAATATCTCAAAAATGAGGGTTATCCCCATTTGCAGTACTTAATGTAGTTTTTCCACTTTGTCTATGGATGATGGATTTCTGTTGGTGGAAAATAAGTGGGAAGTGTTCCTAATTTTGATTACTTTCATTTCAAGTAGCGTCTGTCCTAGTAATCCTTTCCAAATGCATAGTAGTTCTTATGTTAGCTTGAAGGAAGAGGGCGATTGCATTCTCCTTCTGTGCAGTTTTTCAGCTGGAGGTGTGTATGACAAAAACTGATAAATGTATACACAAGATTAGGCCAGCTCTAATGAGAACTCCTTACATTCCATAGACTAAAAATGGAGAATATCTGCTAGATGTGTAATACAGACATTTAGCACTTCAGTACTGTTTTTTAAGCTTGTACAAACCACACTTTTTTTTTTCTTCAGTAGATTTCAACAAGTGTAACAAAAACACAAACACATACTTCATGTATGTATCTTGTTATCAGTTTTCAAGATGGTGTGTGACAAAGCACATTGCCATTCTGTAAAATATAATTCCTTTTAAAATAGTTGTTTTAAAAAAGGCACTGTTTTGTGGAAATTAAAAATAAATTGGTGGGGACAGATTGAAGACAACAGTGAGCAGCTTGCACTCAATCAAGAGTTTTACAATTTGAACGTTTAACAATTTAGTAATGGGTCATAACAATTCAGCAGTAGTTTTAAACTATAATTTACTGTTATAGAATTGAAAGTGTCAGACTGTTCAAAATTGTTCAGTGCAACTTGCAATGGACTGATAAATGAAACTGCATATGCAGTTTTCACACACATTGTTTCTAAATTAAAATTCTATAACTGTAAAATTAAGTTTGGGAAGCTTTCCCAATCCACTTTTTCAGCTCTACAGTTTTATGGTTTTATTCTTGAAAGCTTTGAAAATAGTTTTCCTATGAAGTTATTTAAAGTACAGCACTTCTGAATTCCTTAAATGTTAGGCTTTGTAAACATTTCTAAAATAATGGTAGGATGATTATTTCTATTGCTGCAGGTTGTTTTGTGAGATTTTCTGTTTTTTTTTTTTATTATTATTTATTTTTTTTGCTGTGGGAACAACAGGTCTTTGTCCCTGTAAACAGTTACCCAATGAAGTTACTGGATTTGAATTTTTGTTTACAGATTAAACAGAAGTGAAAGAAGCTGAAAGCTTGCGTTCCAAAACCGGTGACTTCTGGGGAAGGGGGGAATGATACCATTTAAAATATGAAAAAATAAATCTATTACTCTTAGTGGAATTATAATCACTGCAAAGTATTTATGCAGATCAACATTCTTTGAAAATACAATGAAGCTTTTAGAAATTTTTACACGTTTTCAAATGGTTTATAAGCCTTTTCCTGAAACTATGGTGAGTCCTGCATACTGTCATTCTCTTTTCAATTGTAAACATAGTTTCAGTACTACCACTTTTGCACCAAACGCTGTTCCTAAGCGACTGCTGACGTCAGTTGGTGCTGCACAAGAAGGTTTGTGTGTTTATCTGCTGTGGGCAGACTCTTAGAAAATACGAAAGTATGTAACTAGATTAAGTCAAAGAGGTCGCTGCTTTAAATGAGCATACATACTGTTTGCAGTGTCATGCTTCATTTTTTCCATATTTTATTTTGATTAGCAATTTTATCTTCTTTTACATATGCCATGGTATCTAGTTTGCAGGAGACAATTGGGAGGGGTATACGTTCCCTTTGCAGTTGCTTTAAAGGAGTAGCCTTTAAATATTTTTTTTTCTGTAGTATAGCTAGAATAATTTAAAAGCAGCATAAAGCTTTTGTGTGTTTGATTGCAAGTCTAGAAGTAGTGTTAGAAGTGAAAGCAGGCATATGGTTTCCAGTTCAAGTGAAACATATTTACTTAGTGATTTTTGGCTAGAGCATATACATTTGGAATGATACTCTTGGAGTGCTTTGCTGCCTGCTTTTGTATTAAACAAAACCTGAGTGTAACTGGCTTAGTAACGTTTCTGAATTTTAATTTCTTCTTGGTTATACTTGCATTGTACCCAGGCTAAATAAAAATTACCTGTAGGAAAAAGTCCTTGTCATATAAAAGTAAAGGACATAGCAGTGAGACTGCAGTTGCGACAGTACAAAGAAGAGCTTATAGGAAGTAGTATTACAAGATGATTTATTATGGCAGTAAGAAAAAATAGCAAGGTTTTTTTTTTTTTTTCAGAATTTTTTTCTTCAGTTGGAAGATTTGAAGCAGTGATTTTTCTGAACGAGGTAGAAGTTGAGAACAGTTGCTCCAAATTAAATTAGATGCCAAATTAACCTGAATTAGACAGAAATTTAAGAAAATGCCTGTAGAACACTGGAGAACATTGGCAAGCATAAAAGTGAAAAACTAGGTAAAGTTCAGACTGAATGTAGCTGTTACTGTGGCCTCACTGGTCTCAAAGTCCATTTCAATGTTTTAACGTTTCCTGTACTGGTATAACTTGTTAGCCAACATGACTTTAAAAATCTGAGGATGGAGGCTGCATAGCTTCTTCAGGCACTTTGCTTCACAATGTCCCACTGCTTGTCTGTCCTGACAGTGAGGAACTTAATCCTTATGTCTAGTCTGAACCTATCTTGGTTCAGTGTTGGTTCTTGTCCTCTCACTATGCACAACTGGATACCATCATTTTCTAGGTGAATATGCCCTTATTCCCCAACTTGTTCTAGCAGGGAAGGGCTCCGGTCCTCTGCTCATTTAGTGGATCTCTGCTGAAATTGCTTCATTGCAGTGACGACAGTATTTGAGAGCCCGAGAGTGGATCCAGCCTTCTGGGTATGGTCTCACAAGAGCTAAGAAGATGGGAGTAATCTCTTCACCTAATAGCTGTGCTCCTGTTAATACACTACGGGATACTGTTGGCTGCCTTTGCTGCTAGGGTGTGCTGCTGGGTTAAGTTTAATCCCTAGCTCCCCTACTTTTATCTTCCCAGGTGCAGATCTTCATGCCTGTTCCTACTGAATTCCATGACTGTTGTTGACTCATTCCTCCAACCTGCCTAGGTCCCTCTGGATGGCAGCCTTCCCCTTCTACATGTAGGCCAATTCTCCCAGTCTGGTATCATCTGTAAGCATATTTTGTAAACTATTATTAAACAGAAGAACATAGTTTTTCTTTCACGTTTAAGAAAAAATAGATTAACAGCTGCCAAGTGTTATTACTCGTTTACCTGTAGAGATGCTTCTTCTAGATCTTCATCGAATATTCATCCTTCTTAGCTGTATTTCCTTATTTAAAAATCTTTTTTCCAGCTTTGAGTAGCAAAGAATGACTTTGAAACTGATGTTTACTTCAGTAATTTGTTCCCAAACAAATACTGAAATTGTGAGTTTTCCTACTATTGAAGTGTAAAAATCACTCAGATCAAGAGTCTGTTTAGCTTAATATTCTGTCTTTTTTTTGTCTGAGATGAAATCTAAAATGTTCTTACTAGTAAAGTTGTATTGTTTATTTGAGGATTTTATACTAAGTTGGTTTTTAGGGCTGCAACATGGGTTAGCACTTTTTTCAGTCATCCCATGCGTTTGTCTGTTATTGCAGTGTCTCCAGGAGCAAGCACAGCAACGGCAAATCAATATGGACAGTAATCATAAGTAGCTGCTTATCATCTTCCCACCTATTACAAGAGCTAATGTGCAATTAAGAACATTAAAGATCACGGAGAGAAAAATAAGCCATAATCAGAAGCTGATAGGAGATATGAAATATGAAATGTGATACCCTTTTTCTTCCATAAAACCTTCCTATGCTTCCATCTGTTCTCAGTTCAGGGAACTTGCTGGTTTTAGCTAGTTAGTGACAAGTCCCTACCTTTCAACTTAAGAGAACTTCCAGTTTTGCCCAGACCTCCCCGTTTTGGATGTGGCTCGTTCTAGCCTTTTCTAATGGCTTTTGATTTTTGTGCTATGAATAAGTGGTCTTTTTGTTCAACTTGCTACCAACCAGTCCATCGGGTAGTGTTTGCAACAATTGTGTTTTCAGCATAGCAATTGGCTCAACATATAGCAGTGAAAATAACTAGTCGGGTTAAGAGATTTTAATGTTACTTAGAGACCAATTTATATCAGAGTTTATGACCTTTATATACTTTGTGAGGGAACGTATTGCAGTAATATGTATCCTGCTTCCTGCCAATAACTGCCTGCTAGGAATTTTTCCTGCAGGATGTGCCACTGGAAGCTCTGCCCAATGATGTAGATGGACTTATGCAATGACCTGGAGATGAATGAATAGCAGAAATATATGGTCACTGAGAAATTACACCATTCTATTACGTTGATTTCCTTTTGCAGGAAGGAAACTTGTTGGTTCTGTGCTGTGTGAGATCAGCTGGAATTAGTATAACAGTCTTTGCATGATTATGGAGAAATGGCTGCATCTTGAATGTAAGTTTTGGGCTTTTTGCAAATATTTGTTCTCTAGGTTCTGCTCTTGTTCAGAGAGCAAACTTGGTGCTTTTTTGTGAATAACTAGATTGTGCCAAAAATTATCCATTCATTGTCACTGACTTCAAAAGGCAGCTACAGCAGAGATCCCAAAATATAGCTTTATAAACAGAGAGAAGGTCACTCTTTCCTTGTTAGATCATATGTTAAGAGTACAAACAAGCAAGCAAACAATAAAACAAAACAAAAACAGTAAAGAAAACTCCTTGTTTATTGTATGATCTTACAACAATTCTATTTCAATTTTTAAAAGCATTTACTCTGAAATACCATTAAAAATACATCAAATGTCTGTAAGTTTTTAAAATAAACATTTTTGACTTGCTAGACACTTTAAAGTTACTGTAATTCCTCCTTGAATTAAGTGAATAAAATATTGAAATGATTTTTATTGTAAGAACACCTGTGGTTTTAACTATAATTAACTTAAATTGAGACAAATCAAAAGGCCTTTATTATTTTTCCTAATTGCAGTATGACATATTGTAACCATTCTGCTCTCAGGTTTCTTAGTTACCATCCTGTATGTTCTGTTAGTTTGTGAAACTATAACTGGGCTCAAATCCAAAAACTTCTCTCTGGAAATTTATAGTAGTCAAAATAGGGCACATTTCTCTATAGACTTAAAAAGAACCAGCTCACATATTTTTAATAACTAAAAGCAGTGTGTTGTATTATTATTTTTAACGCTCCACAGTTAATTTTCAAGAAGTGATATTTTCAGTGCAGTGCACATTCTGAACTTTCTTAGCTAGGCATTTTTCATTGTTTTTCAATATATCTTAAACTGGCAACTGCAGTTCTAAAACCGTGAAACACGGTGTAGAGTTTACAGAACCATTTTGTTTATTATTTGTGAATGATAAGTTTTAGTGATGAAATGGAATCAACTGAGGAGATGTTAAGTTAATATGAGATGTACTGGAAATAGAATAGTACTGCACTGATGATTAACTGACAATGGACTTTTATTGTTCGTCCCATAAAATTTCTTCTGTAAATTTCTTCTTCCCACTTTTCCTTTTGATTTTTGCTTTTATTCTAGGCATACAGTTACAAAAGAACAAAGCCTGTTTCTTCAGTAAAGTCCAGAAAAGCCAGAATTCTTCAGCAGATATAGCTTAATTTTGTTTAATGTGTTACAACAGTTAATAGGACAGTTGGCTGATAAGATGCATTTACAAAGCTATAAATGAGGTATACTTGGATGCAAGTGGTGAAGATGCTTTTTTGTCTGTAGACCAGAGTTGACAATTCTGTGAGGTAATGTTCACATATGGCTGTCAAAAAAATAGAGATCTGTAGATAAACTGGGCACAACATCTGAAAGAATTAGTTTTAGCTCAAATACAGTAGTTCTAAACATAGTCTTATGTGGATGTAATTTGAACACGTTGGTTTTGTTTTCTGATTTGTTCGGTTGCTCTTTATTGGAGGCAGCCTTTTTGGAATGTGGTACCTAGATTGGATCCACAGTGTATTTTGCACAGGAATCCTAGTCATTCTTTCTCTGCTTTAGGTAGCATTGTCTCATTGCCTTGTTTTAGAAACTTGCCTTTTTTTTTTTTTTTTTTTTTTTTTTTTTGTCAAAACCTAACTCCTTGGTAGTTCCCACCCTGACAGAAGTTAGGTTTGAAATGAAAATTATCACAACATGGGAAATAAAATTGGCAACTTCTGCTTTTGGTATGAAGATAAGGTGGAGGCGCAGGTTATTTATTCTTCTATGGAAAGCACTTATTGATCTTTTAAAGTCATTCCATTCAAATTGAGTTATCCTGGAAGACTATGAACCAGTTAGTGTAAATTTTGTGTAGGCATACAGAATCACAGAATGGCCAGGGTTGGAAGGGACCTCAAGGATCAGGAATCTCCAACCCCCCTGCCGCATGCAGGGCCACCAACCTCCCCATTTCATACCAGACCAGGCTGCCCAGGGCCCCATCCAACCTGGCCTTGAACACCTCCAGGGACGGGGCATCCACAACCTCTCTGGGCAGCTGTTCCAGCACCTCACCACTCTCTCTGTAAAGAATTTCCCCTGATATCCAACCTAAATCTTCCCTCCCTCAACTTAAAACCATTTCCCCTTGTCCTGCAGTTATCAACCCTTTCAAAGAGTTGATTCCCCTCCTGTTTGTAGGCTCCCTTTAAGTATTGAAAGGCTACAGTGAGGTCACCCCGCAGCCTTCTTTTCTCCCTCAACTCCAAGTCCAGCTCCCTCATCCTGTCTTTGCAGGGGAGGTGCTCCAGTCCCCTGATCATCTTTGTGGCTCTCCTCTGGACCCTCTCCAACAGCTCCGTGTCTTTCTTGTACTGGGGGCTCTAGACCTGGTCACAGATGGGGCCTCTCAAGAGCAGAGTGGAGGGGGACAATCACCTCCCTGTCCCTGCTGGCCACCCCTCTTCTGATGGAGCCCAGGATACCATTTGCCTTCCAAGCTGCAAGAGCACACTGCTGGCTCATGTTAAGCTTTTCATCCATCAGGACCCTCAGGTCCCTCTCTGCAGGGCTGCTCTCTCTTCCAGTCTGTATGGATGCCTGGGATTCCTCTGGCCGAAGTGCAAAGCCTTGCACTTTGCTGTGTTGAACCTCATCAGGTTCACCCGGGCCCACCTTTCCAGCCTGTCGAGGTCCCTCTGAATGACATCCCTTCCTTCCACTGTGTCAACCGCACCACTCAGCTTGGTGTCATCAGCAAATTGCTGAGGGTGCACTCGATTCTGTCATCGATGTCACTGATGAAGGTGTTAAAGAACATCGGTCCCAGACAGACCCCTGGGGGACGCCGCTCGTTACTGGCCTCCACCTGGACATAGAGCCTGCCTAGTTCAGGCACTGCTGAGGGCATGTTTGCAGTAGCACATAATTCATCTCAGGCTGTGAATTATGGGAAAGAAGTTGAGCAAATATTTAAGTATTGAGTCAATGTTGAACTCCAGCCATTGTGGCTACTGAGCTAGTACTACCTAAGCTATCTAGCTTGTAGTTTGCTAGGAGTTTTCTAATGTAATTCTTGCTAGTTTGTATGAATGAATTGGAGGCATCTCAGTACTTTTAGCTACTATTCATGGCTCTTCTGTCATAGTCAAAATAGGCTATACAACTGTACGTGTTCCATAATTTTTTTTTTTCCTTGGGTTTTAAACTTGGAAAAATCCACTTAAAGATCTACCTGGCTGAATTTATCTAGCACTTCAAACAATCTGTTATCTTACTGAGTTATAGAAGCTTATCATGGTCTATTAAACCTACATTCCAAAAGTGATGGGAGCGGACAAAATATTTAGTATTCTGAAATATGCATTTTAGACTGCCTTTAATATGCTCAGGATATAGCACAGGAATCATAAGAACTGTGTGTTAGTAGCATTGAAATTCTGCTATGTTATACATCTGAATTTACAGTGAAGTTTTAAGAAGTACTTTGGTTAAATTTAATGAATTTGGGAGGATAACATTTACATACTTGAACAATATCTTGCAGTACTCTCTGACTGCAGCTTTATGACCTTTCATGTCAGTGACCCATCCCTTTAATATCGTCTGTTTATTTCTCTTGTCCCCGTACTGGCCTGAAAACTTTTGTTGATTTTTAGATGCTTTTCTTTAATGCTGCTAAATTTAAGATAGAATTAATATTTAAATGTATTTTGCTTAAAAGCATGAATCATCCTTTAAATAGCCGTGTTCTATACAGGAGAATCTTCAGGAATTTTTACCTCTTAAACTGGGGAAAGAAGTGGTATAATACAGTTCTTGGCCTACAGTAGATTGCGTCAGCAAAGTATGTAGTGGAAATGTGTAAAATGCATCTATGATTAATATTAATGAATAAATTATTTTACTCTGTAAACACAATCTAATTCTCGGTTTCTGAATCCTATCTTTTTTTTTGTTTTTGTTTTCCATAGACAGATTAGAGGTAGATTTGAGCCCATTTTTATTTAGTACCATTGCTAGTACTTGAGCTAAGAAATAATCCTGATACTCCTCTTTAGATCTGTTTCTGAAGAAAAATCTGATCCTTTTCTTACTCAATTACTAGTGAAACTTTGTCAATTTAGAGGTTTTCTTGTTTGCTTTTTTATTTGTTTGTTTGTTTCATGAATGAAGAGCTATGCAGCACCTGGTGTAAGAAAGGCACTGGATCACATCGCAGGCTGAGCCTTCAGTGCTTAATCAAGTCAGCATCTGACAGAGCCTTGCTAGGTGTCCCTCTCTTCTGTTGAATTAAGATCCTGCAGCAACTTTTGAGATTGATTTTAAACCTTGCTAGTAGCTTCAATAACTATTAAAAGTGTTAAAGCAGTAGTTTGATGGATTGGGCCACTACAAGTCCTTAGTAAATAAGGTAATTGCGATATCAGCCATTGTTAGGAATTCATAGCGGAGCAATGAAAATGAGAAGATCCACTGCAATTGTGCTCAGATCGCAATTGTGTCGGTCAGCAGGACTGTTAAGCTTTTGAGTTTAACAATTGAAAGTAAAGTAAAATTCCTGCAGGCAGCCTAGAAAATCTTCGAAAACATCATACTGGAAACTGTGTGTCATTTATCATTGAAGTGATGAAGACAAAAAGAAACATACCATGATAAAACAAGATTGTAAAAGAGGCTTATAGGAAAAACAAACATTCTTCAGAAAAGTTGAGCTTGTGTCTAGACGAGACATTAAATGTAATACTTCAAGACAGGTAAAAAAGAACTTGGAGGGCAAATTGTAGAAAATACAAAAATCAGTGATAATATTTCTTCAAACTCGTTAGAAGCTTGAAGTCTCCAAGAGTATCTGTTGAACTGGTAGGCTCTCAGAAATAGAGGGAGAGTCTTTATAAGATGTGGCTGTAGCTGGAAAACAAAGTTTTCCAAAAATGTTCAAAATGTTCACAAAATGTTCACTGTTGGAGAACCTGCAGAAAATTCCTGTGCTGGAAGTTTTCTGGCAATTTCTCAGAGGATGGCAAAATGTCAGGACCAGATGGTGCTTGCCAAAAGTAATCAAGATGCTTGAGAATGAGCTAACACAATTGCTGATGGTAATGTGCATTTTTTTACTTAGAACTGGTAAGGGCTTGCAAGTGGAAGATGCCTGAAGTCAGGCTAAATGACGGCTTTTGCTCTACCCTCATTCATAAAATGTCATCTCTCCATGGAAAGCAATTGGGTTTGATGGGTATGGCTTGATCTTGCTAATTCTTTGTAGTCATTGTCTTTGCCTTTCGCGTGTCTGGAAATTTCTTCCAGGCGGACTTGCTCCTAAGTTGTCCCAGAGTTTGAACATCATCCAATAGCCTGTGGTTCCCTGAGAATGCAGATGAGACGGAGGATTTCACAGGCATGTTTCCTACATTGAATTTTGAGAAGTGTATTCCGTTTGCCTGATTCAGTGATTATGAACACATCACCAGAAAGTAATGTGACAGCTAATTAAATGATTGTTATTCTGCACTGGAAGAAGTTCTGTCATTCAATAATTGATATTATTGTTTAAATACATCAGCGTGTGGCAGTAGTGCTGTAATCCTAAAACAGTAACCACAGTATTTTTAATGTCTAGAACAATGTGAGTGTTGCTTGTGTATTGTGCACCTCTATTACAAATACATAAATATATTATACCAGACATTGCATATATTTCAATTTAAATATTAGAATGTTATGCATATGAAAGCACTGCAATGTGAAAGCTGCATTCATGCTTTGCAGTTTCACTAGGAAAGTTGCAGTACTAATGACTGTGAAGTGACTGTGAGTATGCAGGCTGCCCAGGGAGGTGGTGGAGTCGCTGTCCCTGGAGGTGTTCAAGAAGCACGTAGGTATTGTGCTGAAGGACATGGTTTTGTGGGCAATATTGGTGATAGGAGGACGGTTGGACTGGATGATCTTTTCCAACCTTGGATTGATTCTATGATTCTATGATTATGATGAAGCCTTTCTTTTTCCAGCATTTACCTTTTCTCCGTGTGCAGGCTGGATGTATTTGGAAAAATTAATCAGTGTAGACAATGTGAAACATACAATAAATTAAATAGTTAATAAGACTGTAAGGGCAATATTTTATCTCCAGGTTGAAAGTATGATGAGAAGGGATCATTTTGTAGTTGTAATACCTGAATGACAAAGCATCTTTGTTTGATACAGTGCTGTTACGCTGATTACTGCTCCACTCCAATCGCCTTTCTCACTTGGTCTCTCTTTAAAATATTTATCATGCAGCTCTAACCTCTTTGGCAGGTCTTTTCTTATTGTTGTAAAAAAATTAATCTTTATTCCATTCATAGTTTGGAAGTTTTACATTGAGGAACGTATGAGATTGCACTAAATATGTGGAGTAGAAATACAGAATCATTTCCTTACAGTGCTCTAAGATAACCTCTTATACTATAATCATTTAGACGTGGCTATGCTGCTACGCCATGTCTAGCTTATGATACATCAGCTATTCTGCAGTAATGGCTGATAGATTTCCTTTTATTCCCTGTATAATAATTCATTTCCAATGTTTTTCTCTGGGGAGTGATAACTGGAAGTATTTTGTTTTTTAAAAACAGTGGCTTCACGTGGAGCAGCTGACAAGCAACAGCTTGCACCACATTGATTTACTAATGGAAGGCTCTGAGAGGGTCTAATGCTAGCAGAAACATCTCTCTTTGCTAGGATGGATTGAGCTCTGTGTCAAACTGCAGCAATTGTCATATCTTGAGTCATGATTATCAGCTGATTTCAGCCTGATGAGAAAACAGCTAATTGACGTTTCTTAAAGTTAAGAAGCATCTATATTGAGAGTTTGGAATTCATCAGGTTTTCAGAAGATGATAGTTGTAGTGTTTGCATTACTTTATTCACTACATATAGAAGGTTTCATCGCAGCATTTTAAAGGAAGTACAAAGAAATTTGGGCTGCTACTTGTACAGAAGACAGAATAATGTTAAATTACTTAATTTTATTACAAAAATAATAATAGGAATCTCAGCATTTACTGTTGGTTTGTGTGTGGGATTAATTAGCATAATTCTGTTTTCTTGATTCTACCCGATAGTTTTAGAGGCTGACCAACAGTTTTAAACTGACAATGAAAATCTCTCGAGCTGTAGTCCAACTAATTTCTTATTGGAGACTTGTCTCCACAGCTCTGGCAGGCAACTTCTGTCCAGTGTCATCCAAGTTATTCTAAATTGAGCTGTCTCCCAGACTTTCATTGTCTATACTGTTACAAAAAAGTGCTGTTCAGTATGACATAGTATGCTGATTTCTCAGCAGTTTAACTTCTTTTTATTTCCCACCAGCATTTGCATGTTAATAGTATAAAAAAAGTCACATTTGCATCTTTTACCACCAGATTGATGGTGCAGTAATGAACCAGTTATGAGGGCAACTCATGAATATAAATAGTCCCATTTAACAAGTATTTTGCCAAGGTCAGTGGGAGAGAGGAGGGAGGTCAAAACAGCTCCTCAGTCACAATCACCTCTGGAGCTGAAACAAGCTCCTTCTTTGTCTGTAGAAATTTGGCAGCGTTTTAGGGTTGCAAGAGTTTAGATGCTAAAATCTGGGACAACAGCAGGGAACTAAACTGTAGGTACAAAGATTAACTGTGCATGGGAACTACAGTTTATCTGCATAATAACCACTTTTCCAGATGCCTACAGCCTTGATTTCTGCATGTTTGGAAGGAAAAAAAAAAAAGAAAGGAAAAAAAAAAAAAGATGATTCCACAGAAATACTTGGAAAGCTGTATTCTATATGCTGTACATGAAGTAGCAGATTTGACCATTAGATCACATCATCTTGACTACACAGGATATCTGGCAATCCTCTGGGGCTCAGACTGTATTTTCCCCTAATCACAGAAGAAATATTAGTGCATCAGCAGAAGCATTCTTTGTATACAGTGATCGTTGTTCAAGATGGCACTACTGGCACTCGTTTTTGACCTCTTAACTTGTTTCTGCCTGGCACTGGCTTTCAGTATTGTTCAAGCACAGACTGGTGTCTTCTCAAAATAAAAATATTTTTATTTTATCTCATCTGTCAATCTGTCCACTTAAGCAGCCTCTGTCATCATAATATAACAAAATAAAACTCAGAAATTGCATTTGAGTGGGGGAAAATGCATGTTCCAAAAAGGATATTGCTTGCATGGTTCTTTTCAGTTTAATATTGGATTTTAAGTGAACCGTCTTGGGAATTTAAGATTTTCATGAAAAAGATGGAGCATGCTATTATAAAATTAATTACATAAATAAAATAGTAACTCGGGGACAAAATGTTTGTATTATTACCACAAGGAATTCAAAAGCCAAGGAAACATGGTGACAGGTGCTTTCTCAAAGTATCTTCCAGCTAAAGTAGTCATCTTCTGTATACAGCAGTTATTTTTCCTCCATATCAATCGTGACAAACTGATGGAATACATAAACCTTCCCTACAATTATTGACCAGTGTTGTAATTTCACTGAAGAAATACTTTCTATTGGACAGTCATTACTCTGCTTCAGTCCAGAACAATGCTGTAAATGCAAATCACTGAATATAAGCTTCTGGAATGAGACCATAGACTCCTAGTTGTCAGCTGATGGTATGCCAAGGACTGTGTCCTTGTTTCCCCAGGAACATCCCTGGAGGTTCAAAACACTGTCTGAAGATGATTCTTCAAGTCAAAGCCTTTTAAGTTACAGCTCATTTCAAATCTCTGTTACCATACAGCTTCAGAAATCTTGAAAAAGTACTTTTAAATTACCCTTTGAGAAACTGCGTTCATCTTTTTCTGACTGTTTTTTTTCAATATATTTGCAACTCAATTAGAAACACTCATAAAATCAATTCAACTGATTTGTGTAGAATTGTGATAGAGAGGCTTAAAGTGTGGCACTGTGAAATGAAGTGTATTTTTGTTGTAATGCTTTTGTCCTTCCTCAATTCTGCCTTGCAGGTAGAAAGGTTCAGAAGAGCATTTGTGCTGTCTTTATCTACCTGCACATCTGCCCCCTCTTGCCTGCTACCTTTTGAATCTGTTGCATCACTTTATAACAAACAAACAAAACAACCAAAACCAACAACAAAAGCACAACATTTGATACAGGACTACTTATTTTACTTATGATCCAGTTTCCTAAAGGTTTGTGGTTGTAGGTATGAAAGATTTAATTGTAGGCTTCTGTGTAGCTCTGCTACTTGATAGAGACAACCTGTGGGAGAGATCTCACTATTTTAAATGCATGGCAATTCCTTTCAATTTAAAATGTTTGTTTTGTTGTTCTTTTTTTTTTTTCTTTAATTTTTTTTTTACTGTTGCCTTCTGCCCTTTTTTCTTCTCTCCATACAATATTTTATTAAATGAGGTTGTAGGACATTTATGGTTTTTGTTTTTAGCTTTCTGATTTTAACAGCCAAATCCTTTCCAAAAGCTTTGCTAAAATTATTAGGAGCGAGCAGAGTTCCCTTCTGTAAATCTTTAACTGCATGTCCAGAAACAACTAATCAAGCAGGAGTTTCCCTTCTGCTTTGTTATAATGAGGTTTCCAAAGGTGAATACTTCATATAGTTCTGTCTTACCCCAGCTGCTCCTTCTCGATTCTAAGCTTGACCTGTTGACCCATGCAACTTGTCTAAATAGGTGTATGACAGCTAGGTACCTCTTCAAAATTATTCATGTTTTCTAAATTCAAAATTTATCAAGGTAATTTTGTTCTTATGATTTCTAATGTAGTACTATGTAATGTACCAGTTTATTAAGCTGTAATAAACTTTTTTTATTCACTGTATTTTGGTGGAGAGGGAGAAAGGAATAGAGATGACTGAGTTAGAAATCTCCTTAGTTTTATCAGCTTTGAAGCCAAAGTTACTATCAACTTAATGCCTCATTTATTTCCATGGAAACTACAATAGATACAAAGTTCACAGTACCACTATTTGAAGGAGCAAATTCTCAGCAACAGAACTTTTTCAGTAGTCACCACTATTAGCCAAGTTCCATGTATGAGCTGATCAAGAAGCTGTTCATTTTGAGGTGTGACAGCTGTGCGCGGCCATCCAGCACAGGACTTATCTCTCGTGTTGCTGCTGCTGGAACACATCAGGCACCATCTCATTATGCTCACATCTACTGTTTGGTCCCCAGAAATGTTCAGTAAGCATCAGTCAGTGTCAGTGCGTGCCTTTTTATTTTCTTTTTTCTGCAAGGTGGAATTCAATGACACATCTTTACTTCATTTGATTTCCATATCAGACACCATTCTTGTCAGGCTGCTGCTTTGCTGCCATCTGTTCCACGGCAACAACATGTAACAGGATAGTGGTAGGAAGGCTCAACCTGAACTGCCCTACCACCAACATCCAACCTCTGATGTCATAGGCCAGCATAATTAAATAGGAGGCATTACTTTCAGAGCAACCCTCGTACTTGAGGCAACAGTGCTGGGTTAGGAATTTTAGCAGTCTTCCACTGTAGTGAAAGTTGCCAGGTGATGATGCTGTAGAATCGTTTTGGCAAACAACTTATCTTGCTATTTTATGAGACAAGATAAAATTCACCGCTAGAAGGCTTACTCACATGTTTAGTAACTATTCTGATTTGATTTTTTTCTGGATTACTGTTCAGCTTCTTTACAAAGGTGCAGATGGTTTCTTAAAATCCAGTTCATGTTAATGTCAGAATACAAAATGTTGGCTAATGCTTTTTGTGTACTGATGTTTTAAGTTTTGGCATAACTTGCCTTCAATAATGATAGCTACAGATGCAGACCTTAGTTTTCATGTATTTTGACAATTAATAAAAAACTTGCTGTTAATGAGAGAATTGGAAACAATCAGTTTGATACAGCTGTCAGAACTTGCTTAGATGTGCTCAACTTCAATCTTGCTACCTACCTTAAAACTAACCATAGCTGCTTTTAATTTCCTCATAGCTGATTTCCTTATTACCTTTTTTTTTTTTTTTAAGAATAAAATTTACGAAACCTAGATGGTAATACTTGAAAAAAGACAATGGAAATAATGTTGGTTTAATTTTCTTAAATAAGTAGGGCAAGATAATGCCAGTAGGTAAATATTTAAGTTCTTTTTCTTGTATCAAGTACACCATACATTTTGAATGAAAGGTAGCATTGCTCGAGTCTTGGGACTTGATTATGTAAGCTATCTTCCTACAATTCAAATAATTGGTTTAGTATTTTTAATACATCTTTTTCACTTTTAGTTGAAAATTAATTTCCCACTAGATCCTGTGCGAAAGCTGCTAGAAAGGAAAGTTCAGGTGGCGAAGCAGCACTCGTACACTGCAGCTGAGTGCTGAGAGTTCCTTTAGGCTCTCTTACTCTCTCAGCCCTGTTCTGAGCCCCAAGATTCAAAAATGCTTGCATAATTGGGTACTGTTTTGTGACTTATTAATTGCTCTCTTGGGTATATAGTTGCATGTGAGCCAGCTTGGCTACTTTCCCAGCTTGCATCACTGGCAGCTGTTTTGCTTGAGGCAGATGGCTTGTAAGAGAAGCACCCATAAATTAGGGCATTGCTGCTTTTCTCAAACCATTCTGTGAGGGAGAACCTAATAAGATGATGTTTCACAGTGATTTCTTGTATAGTCTACTAGACTTCATGTCTAAACAGTATGTTTTCAGTTTACTTTAATTACTTTTTAATAATTTTAGAGAAATATTGATACTCCATTGGAGTCAACGTGAAAATGCTAAGCTAAGAGTCACTGATGTTATTTTCTAAAGATGATTCTGAAAAAAGAAATGAATTAATGTTAGGAAGAGGGAAACCTTTATACTGAAAACAAGATCATTTCTAAGGGCAGTAACTAGGGAAGAAATGGAACAGTCTGCTTTAGGAAAACTATATCCTATACAAATACATGTAAAACTGTTGAGTAGAGTGTTATTTTTCCGATATTAGTACTAACATTTCTCTTGTACTTCACATTCTTGTGCTCATACATCCCATGTACAGTAATAGCTGTGTTTCTACAGAGCTGTTTGTAAAGAGTGGTATATGACTTTCGAGTATTCTTTGCAGTCAAGCCTTAAAATGCTTCTCCATCTCTGTGTTCATTCTGTAGTTGTACACATCACTGCTCTGGAGGCAGGAAAACACGTTGCATGAATGTCATCCATGAAAATGCATGTAAACCTTGTCTTTCTATATATTTCCACATCAGCATAAGTAGAAAATCTTATCCTATGTTCTTCATTTCTTAAAATTACCTAGCAATTTTAATCCGGAGTAAATTGTTCTTTTTTTCTGTTTCTTTCTTTCTTTCTTTGTTTTCTGCCTATGTATGGGGACTGCTGTTAAGTCTCTGTCCTTTGTTGCCTTCTTGCCTTAGCTTGAAGAAGTACTTGGAACCACCTCTGCTCACAAACTGGCCACATAACCAAACCCTGTCTTTATCATGTTGTTTATAAATCACTTTTTAATCACAGAATCACTTGGGTTGTTAGTGACCTTACAGATCATCTAATTCCAATCCCCTGCCATGGGCAAGACTGCCAAGCACTAGATCGGGCTGCCCAGATCCTCATCCGACCTGGCTTTGAACGCTTCAAGGGATGGGGCATCCACAGCTTCTCTGGGCAGCTGTGCCAGTGCCTCATTGCCCTCTGAGTAACAAATTTCTTCTTAATATCTAATCTAAATCTCCTTTGTTTAGAATAAAACCATTCTCCTTTGTCCTATTAGTATCAGACCATGTAAAAAATGAGTCTCCCTTCTGTTTATAAGCTCTCTTCCAGGTACTGGAAGGCAGCAATAAGATCTCCCCGATCCTCCTGTTCTCTAGGCTGAAAAAGCCTAGATCCCTCAGCCTTTTCTCATAGGACAGGTGTTCCACCTCTCTGATCATCTCTGTGGTCCCTGAACTTGTTTCAACAGCTCCATGTTGTTCTTGTACTGGGGGCTCCAGACCTGGATGCTGGGTCCTCAGAATGGCAGAGCAGAGGGGCATGATCACCTTGCACTCCCTGCTGGCCATCCCACTTTCAGTGCAGCTCAGGATGCTGTTTGCCTTTCTGGGTTGCAAATACACAGTGTGGGCTCATATGAGCCAGCTTTTTGTCTATCAGAATCCCCAAGTTTTTCTCTGCAGGGCTGCTCTCAATGAATTCTTCTGGTCTGTTCACATATTTTAGTTGTTTAAACATGTTAAGTGGTTTGGGTTTTGTGGTCATGACAAGTGTTTGATTGTTTTTCATACTTTTAATTTTCTCTAGATGCCAGCTTTTCTCATTTCACTTCTCAGAGTAGCGATGATCTTTCTGTTCTTCTAAACTTGTTACATAAGTCCTCTTTGTACGTGTAAAAGAAATTGGAGATATGGATATATTCTGTTGGAGGCGAGAAGGAAGTTGGAATCTGGAAATAGGTATGAATTATCTCTTGCTTTCAGTGTTCAAATCATTTATGTATATATTTATATATATTTCAAATCGCAGTAATTTGAGGGGGCTGGCTTTCTGTGTATTTGCATAGTGTGTAGAGGTGGGGTGATTAGCCCTCAAGTTATGCCTGTGACATAATGTAGAGGATATATTTCAAACATTCATTCGCACATACTTTCTTTCAACTGGAATTAGCTTCTGTGAAAAGACTCAGCCTACAAAATAGGCTCCAAATTAAACCTGTCAGCTGGGTCAGAAGTTACTACAGTCTGTCTCATACATAAGAAAGGAATAAAAACAGGACCTAATATTAGGCTCTTTTGGGCCCTTTGGGCCTAATATTTCATAGCTTCAAGTGTCTCCCCTCTTTATTTATCTTATGCTCTTAAAGCTTGGCTACTTTTGCTTCTTCTGTGTTAAAAGATACTTTTCATCATTTGGTGGCATAATGGAAACGTGGGCAACTGCGATTGTAGAGGTCAAAGCAGGAGTATTCCTCATATTTATATTAAGCTGGAGTCAGTAACAGGTCTTTAAGGAGTGTTGTTTCTGATAGATGCATACCTGTCGTCACTAAACAGAAAAGTGTAGACTAAGAAAGGTTTGAAACATGACTGAAGGAAAGAGGGCTTTGAAATAGAGGCAAGCTTTTTTTTTTATTTTTTTTTTTTTTCCCTTGTAAAACGTGACAGCAGGAAAGAAGAAAGCTATCAGCAAAGGCTATTATCACTTTTCAGGGTCTTTTTTTAGTCTCTCCCTCAAAATTTGAGAGATTTATGGTCCATTTATTTGTTTTTCCTACCGTCTACTTCCTACTGACTGGTCTCTAGGTCAGAATCTCTCATAATACTTATGGCAATTAGCCTATGTCTTGCTGATCTAATTGCCCTTTATAGGTCAGCTGACTGTCCTTGGCAGAGACAAGCACAACAAAGTTAGACAGTATGAACAGACAGATTGGGAAGCAAGAGAGAAGAAGAGAAAAAATAAATAGTTATGAAAAGCAAGATAAGATCAGTATTATCTTACCTTGTTTATCTTAACTATTTATTTTTTCTTCTTTCTATTTATTTCAGACATGGATCTGTAAACATATTTTTGTAACTCAGAGTTTATGGCCTACTTTAATCTCATGCTTTTGTTTGAAACATTTGGTCTGTAAAATATCTTTATGTTCAATAACCTTTATTTTCAACAGAATCCATTATATGTAAGGATATGTGTCAGCAATTTCCAGTTCCACTTGAAGTTCTTCCTATAAGGTTTATTTCCTTTTGTCTTAAATACAGTTTATTTGCTGTTATCAAATTGGAGTGAAGAGAGAATTGCTTTGTACCTAGTCAACACTACTTTTTATGCCAAATGATACTGATCATTTTGGTTATCGTTACTTCAAAACATTGCAGCTCAAATGTGAGTATTGAAGTAGTTTAACCTTAAATTGTGCTATTTGCAGTGGACAAAAGTGAATTCATAGAATAGAATCATTAAGGTTGAAAAGACAAGTGAGGTCATCTAGTGCAACCCACAGCACGTGCCTGTGACTGCTCTAACACCATGTCACCTATTGTGACGGTTACATAGTGACAGTGGCTTTTCTGTATCGCTTGGTGTTTCTTTACAAATATTTCAGCACAGTGCTGATGCAAATGACTTCAAGATCTCTCTCCTGACTGATATTTTTGATATTCCCTGGCAATAACAGCCTACTTTTCTGCATAAATATCTTTGAGGAAGTATCTTTTTTGGTACCTTTTTTCTTCTGTATGAAATTCCCGCAGTTATTCTTTATTTGACATGTTTTAACAAATCACGAACCCAGAAGAGAGCTGTCCCTTTCTTTCCATGTGATTTCTACTACAGCATTAATGAGAAGCAATATCGTGGTTTCTTTTTGGAAATCAAAGTAGATTGGCTGATTCATTCATAATTCATAATCATTGTGCACTATTTCAGGGTACAGTAGGTTTCTTGGATATGATATCCACGTAAGAAAGTTCTGTTGATTTTTGGTAGCGTTTACATATTTAAAAGATTCATCTCTGAATTCATTTTGCGGTTAATTGTTTTTCTTCCAATTTTTGTCCATTTCCTCTGACAGCTTCCCCACATTTTTCTGCATCTTTTTCAAAGGTGGTATAACTGCTGCTTTCTCTTCCTGTGATGCGAGACACAACGAGTGATGTGGCATACTTCACTGGGCAGATTTTACTCATTAGAAGGTTACTATAATTAAATCTTATCTCTCATGCGTTGGACCAAGTATGAATAAATATTTGATTATTTATTTTGGCTAGTCTTCCTCCTAGTATAATACGTATGCATTTCACAAGGGTATTTGATTAACATATGCATTGGAGTTTAAAATTTTTAAATTAGTGCCATGGAAAATATTTGCTATTATTAATTTCAGAATTGTGTATTTAATTACTGTAACAACAACAAAAAATAATCTTTTTCGTAAAGCTTAAGTTGGATGGCTTCCAGGTTTTGTAAGAAATGAATAACTATACAACTATTTGTCTTTTTCATAAAGATCATGAGGGTGCTTTTATTTATTTAATGGAATAGCCATTTACAATGCTCTGACATGTATACTTCTGTAAAAGCTTTTCTTTACACCTCATTAAGGCAGCATTTTTCTAGTCAGATAGTGCTGGGAACCTTGACATCCCATAGTTTTTCTGTGGTTAGTGTTAGTTTAAAATTCAACATTTCTGCTTTAAGGAAAAAGCCTCATAACATGAAATTCTAGGAGAGGTGAATTCTAATCGAGAGGTGAATTTGTTGAAAAGGGGATAGAGGTGGTCACAGATCAGTGTAGGTTCTTGTTGTGGGTTCCTGTTACTAATGGCTACTTTGAGAAATTTAGTCCGAATGAGACTTCATAGCAAATACACAAAAAGCTGTAGAAGAAGAGAAATGGAAGAATTATTGGTATTCCCCAGGGAAAAGTTACTTAGCATGCATTTGTAATGTTTGGTGGATTTATTGGGTATGCTGTGCTGCAAGTGTATTATAAATAATACTTGTCCCAAATGGCAGATGTTCTTCCTGTAAAATTTGTACTTCATAGGTTTCTACGTGATTTTTTACAGTTCTGATGATTTTCCTAAGTGTTTGCAGTTTAAAAGAATGTCCTCATACTTTTCTGTTTGTGCAGAATAGGCTGGATAACTCTTCTTATTGTACAATCACTGGAAGACACTTGACCTATCTTGACTTCCTTCTTTCTTATTGTTTTCTCCATCTGAGTCACACTACCGAAATGAAAAATGAGTTTTTTGTTAACTGGGTATTTTTAAGATCAACTCATTTCAATACATTTCAAGGGTTTGGTTTTTTGGGGGGCAGGAAGGGGGCAGGCTTATCAGTTTCTCTTACAAAAGTCACCATGGGTTTACCGCGAGGCAGGGCGGAATTAGGCACATCGCCCTCCCATTGCACTGACATTTCTTTCTTAGTGTTGCACTTGCAAAATGAGTGTGGCACAAATAGTTTTGTGTGCGGGGCTCAACGTTTGAGGGATGTAGTGGATTTCACAAGGGAGTTTTATTTGAGTTAGTCTTTTTCTAACGCTTTAAAATAATGATGTCTTCCTCCGTCCTCTTAGGCGGGGAGGTCAACTCAAGTACTACTTAGCGTGAATTCAGTACAGAGAAATAAAATGGCACTTTTTATGAAATGTTGCAGTTTGCATTCCCTCATTTTTCTCTGCTTCTGTCAGCAATCTCTATTACCTTGTTCAGAATTTCCATATTTTTTCCAAGAGATCTCACATTTCCTGGCACTGCAACCAGAAACTTGTCCATTAAAGTATATTTTAAATGCTAATTTAACATTTACTGACCCAACTATTCTTGTAATCAAGCTGATAATTGCAATCTCTCATCTGCTTTAGAACTATTACTTTTAATTCTTTAGCTTCAGTAACAGAGAATTCTGTTAATTCAGTCCCCATAGGTAACTTCCAACCTCAGCACTTACACCGATGTGTGTGTGGATATGATTTTATGGTGTAGTATCTTCTCTGGCTTCTTGACTGTTTTCTTCTGACTTATCAAGTCATCATCTTCCTTGATTGAATGAGTTATTGAAAGGTAACGTCACTGATTTGTGTAAAGCTTGTAATTGGTGGCAATTCTGTTTGAAATAAAAAGTATCTTAAGACATATGTGTGTAGCACAAATATAAACACACAGCACTATGGATAGGTCTGTACACACAACATCACGTGTATGTGTACACACACATATATGGCATATATGGCGGTGTTCAGTCAATTGAAAGTTTGAGGTCTATTTTTTTTTCCTTTGCTTTTTATGAAGAGGATGCTGTGTCTCTGTAGTAGCTTGGGAGTATTGAAAATACAGCTTCACAAAGTTTAGCTGGACAAGAGCTATCATAGTTTGCAAAAACAGGTCTTTCAGTGAGTTGTCTGCCTGAATGCAGTGCTGATTGTTTGCTTCCTTACTATAGGAATCTGGGGGCATTAAATGAAGCAGGTTGACAGATTAGAAATGAAGGGGAACTTTGCATAATCTATAATTAGACACTGGAACAGGTTGCCCTGAGAAGTTGCATGTAAGAATTGTACAGCTTAATTTTATGCTGCTTGTTTTAGAGGGGGAGTTGGGGGGAATAGAGAAATGTAAGTATTTTTATGAGATTTTCAAACATTACAGTTTTGATAAAACATCCTTGTGAAAAATTCAATAACTGCTTAAGAAACACTACCAGCGTCCTCAAGTAGTGGCCATATGAAATAATTTCTTGCTGTTTCCTGCCAAGAAGCAGATCAGAGTTCCATTCATACATCCCTAGGGTAATAGGTGGAAAAAACACATGATCAAAAAAAAGAGAAGGTAACAGAGAAAATCAGTTCATCTCTAGTAAATGTTTTTAATTACTGTGTTAAGAATATGTCAGCATACAGTAAAATGCTTCAATGTTAGATTTGTGCACGTTCATCTGTTGCAGAAAGATGAAATTTGAAGTTGCTGTCTTGATCTGTTCCAGCACATAAAGCAGCAGTGCGTCAATACACCACTAAAGGCTTTAGATTTTACTGTGCATCATTTTAACATAATAGGCAGACATGAAAAGGACGTTTTGGGAGCAATTTCTAGATTTTGCTTTTCACAAAATAAACACAACTTTCATAATGGCTTTAGGTTTTGCATGACAGTGAGAGGGGCACAGAATGCCAGAACACCGGAGCAACTACTGGATCAGAGCTGTAATCCACCTGGCACTATTTCTTCTCTTTGATGCTGATTAGAACCACATGCTCCAAAGGAAAATGCTTGTAACTGGCAATTAAAGGATCTGCACATAGCAGGCTTTTTTTCCTCTGCCCTCCCTCCTCCTGTTGCCATAAATTACTGGTTGGCCTTTACTCTGACGTGCAAGTCTGACAAAACCTAGAAGGAACAGGAAATGACATAAGTGTGGTTTTAGCCAGTTTAAATATTGAAAGGAAGATCTGAGCAAATATAAGGGAGAAAAAAAAAAGAGAAGTGTAAACTTTCTATAGCAGGCAAAGTGGAGGCTGACCTGCTGATACTCCTGGTTAGAAAAGCAGAAGTACCATCTTGTTTAAAAATAAAAAGAAAACAAAAGGAGGGGAAAAAAAACCAAATCAGCCAGTCAAGAAAGTGTTTTTTCATGCACCTGCAAGCATTATCATTAACAGTTTGAATGAGCCTGCTGAAGACTTACTTGAAACTGTAGCGTTGCAAAGGAGCATTTTGTACCTGGTATCTTGGAGAGTAGTAAAAGCATGTTAGTAGGCAGAATCTGTATGTTCCCATGTTGTTCTTATCTGCCCAGGCAAATCCATTGCACGTAGTAGTTGATGTAGCAAATGGGAGTTTAATAAACTAGTTAAGTAGGATCAAGACTCTTTGCAGTGAAAATATATATTGGGTTCCTTACAAAATTGAAAATAATTCTTTGAAAGACTTTAGCTTAGTTAGGATGGAGGCATGACCTTGTCCCATCAGTACACATATCCAGAGCTCAGAACTAGGAAAGCACATTCAGTTTTTTTTCAGACTGTGGCTATCTCCGTACTTCACAGTCTGTTAGATATTTTACAGCCTTGGATAAATAAATCATATAGAGACAAGAATTTACAAGTGTCAGGATTGCAAAAATATCCTACTTATACCCTGTGCCTTTTATTTTCATGGGAAAGTTGGTGGGTATTGAAATATCATCATACCTTAAGTATCACATATATTTTACTTTTGAATGAAGTGATTTTTTACAGAGTTGATTTCTGAATCAAGTTGCTATGGCGTTGGTTTCGTTGTATAATTCTACGCTTGGTTGCTATGGAAATGCTTATGGAGCTGATGCCTGGTGGTGTCAACTAGATGCTACTAGCAACTCGAAATCTTGTGTTTGATCAATGAAAGACTTGGTCAGAAGTCATTTTACTACTTGCTTTGTCCCTGCTGACATATTCAGAGTGTGGAATGTAAACGAGTGGCATCACATTGGGCAAGTTTTCTTTTCCTAATGAGCATTAGAAGGCATGCCAAGACATCGCTGAAACTGCAACTTTCTGGGTAACTTCCTGGGTTTAGGCAATCAAACAGCAGTGTTACAAATCTTAACGCTATGGCTGGACATGTGTGGATTTTACAGTTCAGCATTTCAATTGTCCTAAGTTGAGAAAAGTAAAGAAAAGTAAAACTGACAGGCATTTATTGTGCTTAAAGTTCTGGAAGTCTAAAATATTCCTCATCCAGTATGATTTTAGCCAAATGGCACTGTGGCTCTCATGCAAGGAAGATCCAAAAAAAGCCCATGTTTTGCATCCTCAACTCTTCTGAAATGCATGTCTGGTCATGTGCTGCAAATACTGGCTGCACCCTGATGGGAAAAATAACTTTCTATATAGAAAAATCATTTAATAAGCAATCCACAAACTGCCATTTTTTATTGATTGTGTTCTCCTACTTTTCATCTGCTTCTAGTTTATTTAGACTGCAATCCATTAGAGGGTTTTTTTTTTTTTTTTTTTTTTTAAGATATTTTTTCCTTACTTTTTCTTTGTAAAATTAACATTGCTTGTTCCTGTGGCCGGGTGTGCTGTAAATTGTATTAGGAAAGACCTTTACAGCCGTTACTTTGCGTACATTTTTTAACAGATGTGTCTGGTGTTGCTATGAACTTGTGCTTTGCCAAAGGGCTATACTTAAGTTTTGATAATTCTTAGGCTGCTATTCAGCAGTCAGGGCTTTTTCTGTTCTGCTCACTTATTTCCCATCCCTCTTCCTCTCTCTCTAGCCCTAACTGTCCCCAGAAACTGATGGATTACAAATAGTGTTAGAAAATTCTTTGGTTCAAGTTGTAAGGCATTCCTCAGGAGTATAAACAAAGGGTAATTCCTGATGCACAATGACCATTTTGCTGCGTTTCCAGTAAGTGATATATACTTAAGGTTTCCTTAGATGCAACTAAATATCCATAGATCTGAATGTAGCAATTAATTCTTCTAAGTAGTTACTCTGTTGTTAAGAACTAACAGTTATTTTTTAGCTTTTTAACTTCATTTCCAGTGATAAAAATTTCCTCCTTGGGATAAAGGAGATAAAAAAGTGATAAAAGTGATGAAAGTGATAAATTATTTCCTCATAGCTTAACTTGAGTGGCATGTTTCAGTTTGAGCTCAATCCATCATCTCAGCTGATGGTGCCCAAATCCAAATCCAGCCACTTGTACATAAAGCATGTTTGTATGCTGCTTCATCTCATTTTAACTGTATTGAAACTTATTATACAGATGACATAGATTTCAGTTATTATATTTAAGCATAATACAGACCCCAACTGTTAATGAACATGTAGTGCTGTTGTACATTTGTACCTTTTTTCATTGCTGTTTGTTTGTAACCGTTTCATTGTAGTAGTAACTTTCCTTCAAAACCCCACTCAGCCTGACAAGCAGTTATACGAAAACAAGGCTGTGTGATCATTGCTCTTTGGATGAACTGAGAGTCTCTAGGAGTAGTCAGGCTGAGATGAGAACTCATTCTCTAGGCTGACTGGTAATCTGGTGTGTGAGCTCACGGGGAGTGGAAAGCCATACTTTTTATATCACCTCACCCGAAGTTGGTCGGCATTATCACAGCTATCTTATTAGCATCCAGTGGTGTGGCTTCTGTAGTGTTGGCACTGCAAATCGATGCTCAGAAGCTTAAGTATGTGATCAGAACGTCTGTGACTCAAGTTCTTCTTCAGGTGTTTCTTGTTAGAGGCAATACAGAAGAATGTTACATGCAAGTGGGTTACAAAATCTTAGTATTTCAGAGTATGGATCTTTCTGCAACGGGCCCAATGGTTGCAAAATCAAAAATTGCTGAGGCTCTGCCTGAGACGTATTGGAAGACCTGTTCACATTGTTAAAATAGACCGTTTCCCTTTTACTTTCATTCTGCTCAAAGATTAGTGCAATTCTTTCTAACTTTTGTTGACAATCCACAGTAATTAATTAAAATTTTGACTACCAAATTCTCAAAAATAATAATTCCAGAGATACTGCATTTTTACTATTTCGAAATGCAGTTGCAGTGCACGGCCTTAAGCTAATTGAGCTGACTGTGCTACGTAGTGAGACAGTAAGTGTAGCCAGTGACTAGAATGGGAAAGAGTAGATTCTTCCTAAAGCAGAGAAGTGTTTGTGAAGAAGCAAGATTTGTCAGCTATGATAACCTTTAAAGCTGCCCTCCTCCCCTCTTTGTCCCTAAAACCGCTTCAGTTCTGCAGAGGACAAACGCTACTAGTTTCTGTTCCTTTCTCTCCGAGTTTTTGGGAGGGGGAAGCTTTCTGGATGTGAGTGCCACCTTGTGGCCTATTTTCAGCATCTAAGATAAGATGATAATTCCCTTTCATTATTAATTTGGATTGGCTAGATTTGGTAGAGGATTTGGGTAGAACAGAATTCTAGCATGTTATATTTACCAAGGAAAAGTATTAACTGTGTGGGCAACTGCAGTTTTTCACTGTGCATAGCGGAAGAGATTGTGCCTACAGTTTTAATCAAGTTATTTTAATTACTTCAGAATGTGCCAGATGGAAGTTTTACAGTTAACATGCACGATGGTAGCCTGGGAGCTGTGGTAAAACAATACACCTGTCTTCTCTCATGAGATTAGGCTTTTAATTAATGATGATGTATAGTGAACAAAAACAAATACTAATAACCTGTTGGTAACACACAGATGAACCTGTGTTCTGTTGCTTCTAAACTATGTTAGGTCCTTTGCTGAGAAAATTGAAATCAGTGGGAAAGCTTGAATCTTCTGGTTTAAATGAAAATAGAAAATCTTCAATCATGAATCCGAGCTGTGAAGCTTTTCATTTAAGTGAAATTGTGTATGAAATGTTGCCATCCCATTTAAAATATCAAACCATGATTTGCACTGGAAGTAGGTTTTGTGTGAACAGCATGCATTGTTGTTCCTTGTGTGCACTGGGTGGGTATAGGGCACAAGATTTAGTGGTAGCAATGAACAGTTTATGCTTCTCAGACTTTGAGGTTTTCTCTACTACGATGGTGCTAAAGCAGAAAGGAAGTCTTTGAAATTGTAGTCCCATCGATCTGTCCTCCAGAGCTTACCAGGACAGCTGATGTATGAGTGTGTGTACTTATTTGTGTGCACATTTGTGTACACACACAGAAGACTACTAACACTGTTGTGTTAGTAAAAACATCTGCAGTTAAAGGTTTGGTACCTTTACCAGAACAGACATGTTCTGGTGCTATAAGATGCATGAATATGGCTAGGTGGTGTTTGTCACTATTGCACTGCTCATCACTGACAGGCTAAGAGTCATCTTCTGTGGTTAGGTTTTTAGAAAGGATTTGATTAATGAGGCTGCGGTAGCTAGATTTATTTTAAAAACCTCAAACCGTTAATCTCCTCATTTTTGGGTCAGTCTTACTTCATGTAATATGGCTGTTCTCAGCCTATGCACATGCTTAAGCAGTTAGCCATCTTCAGTTATCAGAGCAAGTGGATGTCAGTATAACTTTAAACGTGGTGCAAAATAGTGTCTGTGTGAAGATAACAAGAAAGAGGAGACTGTAGGTGTTGCCCTTGCCTGAGTACTGCTGCTGTGCAGCCTGCATTTCTTCACTGGTGCTTTCTACACCTTCTGCGGGGCAACCGCCAGCGTGGAACATTGTGTTTGCCCCAGGAAAGAACTGTTAGTCTTGGAGGAACAAATTCAAACATAGCTCTCACCTATAAAAATAAGCAGAAAAATTTCCAGGACTGCAGAACTAGGAGGCGAGGGCACTGGTACCTATTTGTGCTCTGTAACTATAGGTGGAAGAAAGGGAAAAAAGAAGTTGTCTTTGTTTGTGAGTGCCACTTTTGTTGTGCACACAAACTAATTTATCAGTGAATAATTAGAATCTTGCTGTACCGTGGTAATTTAGTGGCTGTTAAGAAGTCAGAAAAACTGAACACTTTTGGAACATAGCAGACATCTGAATTGCATTCCTTGTATGTTGTTTTTATTTTTTGCTCACTGAAAAATTCAGTGAGCGCTGTTGACGTACTTGAAGCTGATAGTATCTTCAGATTGTGTTGCTGACGTTCTTTTGTGGTTTTGGTGGGTTTCGTGAAGCTACTTGGCTGGTAGATTCATAATCATATTCAAGCAGAACGTAACAAAACGCTCCTCCTGCAAGCGAGTGCTTTTTAAAATACAGATATTGCTTTTAACCCGAGGTATTGAGGAGCCTTTTTTTTTTTTTTTTAAACAACTGATGATAGTACAGTGCTTTCTACACAGAGCTCACAAAAATGTTTCTGTTTGAATGGCTCTGGGAAGAAAGGGAAGTTCTAAGCTGTATTCTCTATCAGATTTTTAAGAGAACGAAATATTAATACAGCTGGTGTAGACTGCCATGAGCTGTGAAATCCATGCAGTTTTATTAGATAAAACCAAATAGAAAAATAATGATTTTATTTACACTTCCAAAGTAAGCAAATCAATCAATTACATGAATTTAACTTTTAGGCATTGTTATCACAGATCCTGTATTTCATTATATTTACAGAGTAGGGAAATACAATAGTCACCAAACCCTACAGTTTTAGGTTGCCTGTTGTGATTTAATGTGACTAGTGATGCTGGATGCGTATGATGGACATTTCTTTTCACAGAGCTACTACCAAAGTTCTGAATGGTGGACAAACGATTGATGCAATGTATTTGATTTCTACCAAAGGATTAGCAATTGTTATTTTGAAAATAGGACTCAGAACACACGTATGAATCAGTTCAGATAAAGCCAATGTCATTCAGGGTGGTCATTTGATCGGTTTGCATGTCAGTTTGGAAAGTAGGGCATTGCCAAGACATGGCTGTTGCTCTAATATCAGTGTGTATCAGTATATTTTTTGTATTTACTTGAACATCTTAGTGTTGGAGAAAAAGCATATAAAAATGAGCCAGTACTAAGTCTCAGTAATGAGATATGGTTCTGGGAGAGTATGTGGACAAGGTGGCACAGATGGCTTTCATCCTGTATCTGTGCCACAATACCTCAGCTTCCTTACCTTCAGGATTCTGTCTGACTCTTCTTCAGCAGAAGTGAACAAAATATTCCCAAATAATGATTCATCTGCAGTATTTTGTAATTTTCATCTACAACAGAAATAACTTATGATCAGAGTACGATTCATAAGAATGTAGACTCTCACGATTGACTCTAGTTGGTCAGTTGAGTCCAAATTTTATTGGGAAGGAGGATAGAGAAACTGGAGAGGCAGTTTTGTTGCTAGATTATGATAAATATTTTATGTGTGTGTGTGTATATATATATATATATGAAATACATATATAAAATTTATTTAGGAAATCTTGTCTAAATATGCATCCCACTGCAGAATTCCTAGTTGCCATCTATCCACTGTTGCAAATTCCTTGCTCATGTGTGTTAACAAACTGCATAATGATTCTAGAGTTGAAATAATAAAAGAGTATAAATGAGAACAGTAGGATCGGTCCCACAGTGCTTTACCAACCATAATTCTGTGTATGCAAAACTACTTGAAATCTTTCAGTGGCTTCTTTTTGAATATTTTCTTGACAAATTCTTGTGTGTTTCTTTTTCCCCTCCCCATTGATCTTTATTGGATGTTAATGCAGTAATAAGTTTTAATTTAAAGAAAACTTTTTCCTTTTTTCCTAACTTTCTGTTCACAAGCTCTTTTAAATATTCTACAAATGATATGAATTTGTAAATTACCCAATACAAAACATATCCAGTAACTTGCATTTTTCAGTTTTGAGTTAATTGCAGCAATTTATTTTATTAGATTTAGCTGTAAATTTACTTTGACATTGAGATTTGCCTTAATTTTTTTTTTACTCTGTGCTCTACTGTTCATGTAGGAAGTTCCATTATGAGATTTGCCAAGCCTAGTACAGCCCATACCCTGCAGGATGGAGATGTATTTCTTTCATAGTTTGAGGAAAAAAAACCTGTATATTTTTTCATTTCCTGAGTTTAGTCTTGGTACTTGTTCTTGTGATAACTGTATTTATAAAATATATTGGATTTTAGAATAGATTGACTTTTACAAGTCTAGATGAATAGGCTTAGATGCTTTATCTTAGATCTTCATGTTTTATCAAAAACCTAGAAATATTGAAGTAAATCCATATAGTTTTGTCCTTCGTCAAAAGATCCGTGTTGTATAGGAATTTATTCAGACATTTCTTAAGGATTTTAGCTGTTGTAGCATTAACAGAGAAAATAGTCCCAGTTTCATTTGGAAAAAAAAAAGTACCACATAATCAATATTTATTCTGTTTTTGTTTTTAAGCATTAACGTATCAACTGTTACTCTTCTTTATTACAGATGATACTTTGGGATTGGGATTTGAAGCAGTGGTACAAGCCTTACTACCAGGTCAGTGTGTTGTGAATCTAATTATTCTCTGATGAAATTTGACTGAGTACAGAAGTTTTAGTTACCTATGTTGTTCTAATACTCTAGTTTATTCTATCTACGTAGCAGTGATTGATATGTAGCAGTCAGAGGAAGTTGACAGGGCTCTGCTTCCTGCGGTGCACAGGAGAGCAGTATCAAACCCAGTTAAGACGGAGCAGTTTTGCTTGCTTATTGATTGACTGATTGTCCTTTAAATGTTCATTAGCATAAGATTAGGGAGTGATTCCCCACAGATGTCAGAAAACTCAGACCTACCAGGATCCGACCTCTTTTCCTGAATGTTTGTTTCTCACTCTCTCTTGTGTTAATGCTTGTATCTAATTAGCTATTCCTGTTCAGGGAGCTGTGCCAAATAAAAACAAATGACACTAATGATGTTTCTGAGACAATTTTTAGGATTTGTTTCATTATAAATAGAAACAACACTGATAGAGATGCGGTGGAAATTTTACCTCTGCAAGAATCTTAAACAGCTTGGTCACCAAAGTTTCTGTTGCCATTATTGGAGGATGTAGAGTATTAATTTTGCTTCTAAGACAAATTAATAAAAAATTGAAGTAAGAAGAACTGCGATGGATCTTTATTTTTAAAAGAGCAAAAAGAACTGGTAGCTAGTGTTGAATTTTGAGAATTTTTCTTATATGCATGAGAAATACTACTAAAATTTCTTTGTTAGTATGTCTGTGTATATTTTTTCTTTAAAAGAAAAATATTTTGCAATATATATTTTATAGTAGATAGGATACTTACTTAAAATTTATAACAAGGTTAAATGTTTTGACGTGTTAATAGTTTGCAACAATTCCATCTATTTTAGAATGCTGGCAGTGGAACTGGAGTTGATCTTTCAGTACTAAATGAGGCTCGGAGCATGCTAACAGACCTCCTGACTGACCCATCCCTTCCACCACAAGTGATTTCTTCCCTTCGAAGCATTAATAGTTTGATTGGTGCTTTCTCAGGCACATGCAGGCCAAAGGCTAATCCATTCACACCATTTCCTGGTTTCTTCCCCTGTCCTGAAGTAGACGATCCTGCTGAAAAAGGAGATCGAAAGCCACTCAAGGTCAAATTACTTTTTCATTGTCACTGTTGTGTGTGTTCAAATATACATATATCTAGAAAAAAGAATCCTTGTATTGTGTCACTTCCATTTTCAGACATTTGGCAGGTTATCCCAAACTGGCCAGATTGCTGGCTTAGCAGCTTGGGGTCGGATAAACTGGATCACAAGCCAGATTCAGTGCACGTGCTGGAGCCTTCTTGCAGTATTATGCTGACATGTGTGCTTGTTTCAGGGACTGGACTTGTCTGCTCTACTGTCAGGGATTTTCAGCTGCGCTCCCCATGTTGCAAGAGAGTCTTCTGACACAGAAGTCCTTTCTAAGCCTGACAGTGCATAGTGCTCAATGTTGTGTTGTGACCAAAGTCTGGGCTCAGAAAACTTGCTGCCTTTTCTGGGCTAAATGCCCAACATAGAGGAATTTTTGAGTCTTGCTTTACAGTTTTAGCTATTTTCTCTGTTTTCTTGAAGGTTATCTTAAGGCATCAGTCCATTCTGTTTTTGTTAGACAATTTACAGGTGCTGCATACCCTTGCTGCCCACCTAACTGCTTCCAGCATGTAGCTTTTCCTGCACATGTTTGACTGACTTCAGCTCTGCCTTTGATTTTGTTTGCTTAACTTCTGCATAGCAAATCACTCTGCAAGTGGCTTAATTAACACCTTCACTGCCTGCCCATCTGAATATTTTGTTGCTCTAGTGCAGCATTGCTGTAGCCGGTTTGTCCAATTTGACAGAATATACTCTGGTTCTCATTCTAGTAGGGCTGGTTAAGGGACACTGCAGGTTTCTGTGGAGATAGTGGTCTTGTTCTGCTTGTACAGTTTCACCTTTCTGGCTGTGACTATTGCTTTTTGCAGGAAAGCAAACAGGGTCGAAGTACATCTTATATCAAGGACTCAGAGCAGTCTGACGTTTTGGGGTCAGAAACTAATTTTTTGTGTTAGCACTTTTCCATTATGTGAAGTGTATGGTAGTGAGTGAGGTAAGATCTTTGACCTCTCGGTGAAACTTAAAATTGTTAAGTCATAATTTCTGCTAGACTTTTTGAAGTTAGTATCTGAGGGTCACTTGTCCTCATACGTGATCCTGCAGACCTTAGTACTGCAAATGTTCCTTTTAAATTCTTTGTTCAAAACATTTTTTTCTTGGCATTGTTTTGTTGTTGTTGTTGTTTTTTAGCAAGGCTTGATTCCATTTATCTCAGTTATGTGGAACAGAACCTTTCTCCCCAGGTTGAAAAGACACATCAGGGGTCAAGTTAACCAAGTAGATTGTAGACTGAAAGGAGTCAGATTTCTTAAATTTGGGTAGAATGCAGTATCTCAATTTCTGGAAGCAATTGAGGAGTAATTGTTGAACCATGTGAATTTCAACCAAACAAAAGAAGAAAAATAAAACAACAAAACCACCACCACCACCAAAACATAACTATTTGTAATAAGCTAAATAATTTTTAAATCCATCTTTTTGATTTTCTTGATCAGTAAGAATGAAGATGAAACACTCTGCTTCTTATTTTACCATAAACAACAGTAGTGACATATCCTATCTACAGAAAGAAAAAAAATCAAGTCTTACTATCTAATTTCAATTACATCGATTTCAACCATAATGAAATTATTCAACAGGGATTAATTAGCAGGAATAGCCTGCCAACACCACAGCTGAGACGATCTTCAGGAGTTTCTGGCATTCCACCTATAGAGTCACCATCTTCTAAATGGGAACGGAGTAACAGTAAGAGAACTCATCAGGACTATAATGTGTCAAGGTAAGCACCTGACAGGATTTTAAAGGTAGAATAATAAACGTTGCCTTTCAAAAATGTTCATATCTGTAATGGTGTAAATATCTAATGTAGAATCTTGTACTTAAGTTATGTCTTCAAATTCTGACAGCTTAATAATGTGCAATACTTTTATAACTCTAGCCTCAAGTAGAAATTAAGTCATTTTGAGGCTGAATGGTTTGCACCATTGTAGCGACTGGGACTGAATATTGGTTTTAGTAGGAACCAAAAAATTAGTCAAAATAAATTACTTTGTTTTGCAGTTGTATAACCTGTAAGTTATTACTGACTTCCTCCTTTCAGTTGAAATTTGAAAGTGATACATGTGTTAAACATACTGAAAATTTGTTCCCTAATTAAAAGAATTACGTGACATTCTCGCATTTGGTAGCTACTGTTGCATGCTTGTATTGCAGCATTAATTATTCATACACTTATCAAGCAGACATTAAGGCATACTAAGAAAGCTTTCTCATAGGTGTAATGCAAAAAAAAAAAAAAAAAAAAAGCATCAAAAAACAAACTTGTTTCTAAAATCAACACTATATTTTGAATTAGAAATAAAGTTAATATTCTGTTTTCTTTTTGTTTAAGTTGTGATTTTGCTCAATGTCTTGAGAAGAGTGCAATAGATGTTTGAAATTGTCATGCAACTCATTAAAGTCATTTAAAAATGATTTCATTGTGTAGTTGCACCTGTTAAGAATTGTTTTTGCGTAGATGATAAGGAAAGTAAATACATGACTTCTTAAAAGAAAATGTGTTAGAGTGATATTTGATAATTACTAATAGTAAGTGAAAGATTATATACACATGCCCAGAAGTTTATTTATCAAGATAATATTTAATTTTAAAGTGAACCATTTAAACAATTTGGCAATTGTCAGTCGTTTTTTCCCCTTCAAATAACATACATTCTTCAATGTTTTATGAACTATATAGTTTAATTCTGGTTTGTTTACACACTATGATTGCTGATACTTATGTTATTATGAACAGCTTTTCACAGGTATGGCTGTCCAGATGAATTTGACATCAGTGAAAGTTTAACTAGTTATCATACTATTTATACAGCTCATCCGTAGACAACAGTTCTATTGGTTTCTCAAATCAAGCTGAAAGCATATCACACATTCTCACTACTTGATTATGGTGGTAGGTTAAAGATTTTATGTTTATGCTGATTTGCTTATCAGCATTTGAAAGGATCATATTTACTGCAAGTAGCCAAGAGAGGCCATCCTGCATTCCTCCTGGCTCTTTGTCCCATTGGCTCTGGCTCATTCTGGCCAGTTCTTTAAGTTGTCAGAAAAATAATTCAGCAAAAGAAAAGGCAATATTTTTTTCTGTCTTATAACAGGATTCATCCCAAAGAAGAGCCCAATTACCAGTAGAAGAGAAACAGGCTAATAGTAAAAAGGGAGAATGAAGTCGGAAATTTTGCTAGGAGAAAAGCTTATGAAAAATCAGATTTTTTTTTTTACATACAGTGGCTGCTTTCAACTGAATTTAGCTGGGTTCACAAAGATAATACATTACACAATGATACTATAACCTATTGATCTAAAAACTGATTAAATGTTGAAAAATTTTCTTCATCTATCAAGGCAGTGCACAAAAACAACTCTTAAGACCTGTTCTCTTGATTTGATTTGTCGTTTAAACTAATTTGAGGTGAACTGACCTTGCTTGTTAGTATTCCTACACTAAGTACTGATGTAAAAATTTTATATGCTTTAGAAGGGTACATGTTATGAAAGCTGAACTGTTTGCAAATGGCAAAAAAAATTCACTGTCAAAATTGAATCAACTTGAACAACTTTTAAAGTTTTCCTAATAAGTCAGCATTAAATTTCAAAATAATAAATCTGTCTTTATTCTCTAACTCACTTATTTTTTTATATCTATCTATTAAAAAAAATAAATAGGAGATTGGGTAAATAATTGTTTGACTTTTCTTTGAAGTCTGACAAAATAAGACTAAAGATGTTTGAATAAATACTATTTTCCCATTCTAAAACAAAATAATTATATCACGTAAATTATTTTCACTGGAGATTACATGCGTACAGTTGCTTTTAATTGCACATCACATTTTTGTTTACTGGAGGAAATGTTTAATTGGAATTTAGGAGTGTAATTCCAGGCCTACAACAGCAGATGGCATAACTTATCAATCAGGTTAACAATACAGCTATTGGAGTTGACAGTTAAAAGCAGCATTATTTTTAAGATATTTAATTATTTCATTTATTATATAAAACTGATTTGAGAAGCAGTCTGCAGCTGCATAAGATTGCATTTGCAATGTAAACAGTATTTTAAAAGCTTTTAGACTTATTAGAATGTAGCTGGCTTTGTTAAAGCACACAATGTTGTATCTGATGTTATCACTAACGAATAAATTCACAATCATTGTGTAATATTTAGCAGTGGGATTTTGAGGAGTTATGCAAAACATAATGATTCAGCAAATTCCTATTACTTTCAATAGTATTCCTTAAAATACAAGTGGTCATGAAAGTATTGTTCAGTGCCCTGCAGAGAAGTCTAGCTGATAAACAAATACAATTGCTCAGATGGATATTGGACCCTTTCTAGACAATGTTCAAAAAAAATAAATACAATTTTTGGAAATAAATGATGTGTCAAGTTGTCTGAATGCACTCACTGTGTCATTTTAGTACTACATAATATTTTCTATTGCTTTTGCACAGTACGTATAAGTTTTTTACTATTCTGTGTGGTACATTGTCTGTGTGATCTTGAAGTTGGATTCTTTCTAGTACTTTCTTGTTTTGAATGGTAGTGGAACCATATCAGAGCAGTCTGTACGTCTTGCAAGCATTTTATTTGATAATGGCAGAATACAAGGTAGGAAAGAAGGAAAATTCTTATAGTTTGACTTCGGGTTTTGATTTCCTTGTTTCTTTGTAATTCAGCCAAGGATCTCATTCAAATGGGTCTTTTGGTGCAAACCTGTTGACGATACCAAAATCAAGATCATCATCTTTGACATTGGCTCACCATATGGGTCCCAGAAGAGCAGGTAAGATTGACATCCTGCCATCAGGCTGTGTAAATTGCACAAGCTAGTAAGTACATCATGCATTGCAATGTTTTTTGAAGTTATTTTTCATGCAAATTTAACACTAGCATTACATCAACGTGTTCTTTATCTTCTAAAAATGTACTTTATGTATTTTTCCCATCTCCTTCTAAGTATACTAAAAACATCAACTTTGTATAAAGTTCAAATATTTGTCCAACACTATGAATTTGCAAAATGTTGTATTTGACATGGTTGGTAATTGTTAAAAACTGCAAAGTTCACATACCTTAATAAGGAACCCTTTATTTTTTTCTTTTACTGCAGCTTTTTGTAATAGAACAATGTTATTTAGACACTGTGGACTTAAAAATTGTCCTTTAGAGCACCAAAACTTAATTTCTACTCTTAAGGCTTGTGAGTTGATTCAGGGTGGCCTGTGATACTGTTTGAGATGTATAACATACACATCCCTTATTTAAGGGCAAATGGTGCCTACTGCATACACTTTTAGTAATTTGTTAATGTGCAGTACGTAATCACAATAATTACGATCAAATTTTTGTTTTGCAATTTGCAGAATAAGTAATTCAGCTATGGGACACCCACAGCACGCTTATTTTGCTCTTTGAGCCTTTGGCAAAGGGCAATTTTTTCTCTCTGATAAAAGTTTGTTTACAATGGTATAATTCACTTTGTGCACTCTTAGATAACCCTTCTTTTGTAAATTTTTGCAAAGGGGAGAACTGATATGATGGTTCAACACAAAATTTTGTTTTAAATTCACATCAGATATATGGTAATCAAAGTATGATTTGACAGGCTTTCTTTCCTGGATTTCCAGAAGTAAGCTTTAGCTTAGTTTTTTCCACAAGAATGGGGAATTTCATGTATGTAAGCAAGATTGATTTTGTTGTTGTTATGTTTTATAAATTTTAATTACCCATGGACAAACTTTAGGGTTGTGTTTTATTTTTGTTCTGTTTCATTTCTGTTTGTTTAAAGTGCAATATTAGGCAGATTTGAATGGACTGTCATAGAACTAATGAAAAGGCACATCACTATTAATAATGGCCAACATCTGCCCACTTTAATCACTAGCTTCATAGACATGATTACAACTTTTTTTCTTGCTATGTTTTTAAAAGCATCTCAAGCCTTTTTTTTCCTTAATCGCAAAACAATGAGGAAAAAGATTTTCCTCAGGCCAATTACCAATAATGAATTTTTTTTTTTGCTCATTTGTTTTGGAAAATTTAAATTTAAAATTCTGAATCAGAAAAGGAAATGGAAAGATTCTGCAATTGCTTAACAAAGTTAAAAACAAGCCAGATGTTGTTCTACCTTGTGTAGACTACTGCTTCAGATGTGTGACCTAGAGTGTACAGAATATTAGTAACTCTCAAAGCTTGGAATAAATTGCTGATCTATGTATATTTACTTACACGTTCTTTGCAATTTATAAAAGTTCTTGTTCAATTCCAGTCTTTCTTAACAGAAGTGTTTTACTGTAGGCTGATCCCAATGTTATGTTTGTTTTGGAAGGTGCTTCTCCTGGCCTGAGTCCGGTGGGTTCACCTACTCATGGATCTGTCTCCAGTGGCAGCTGGTCTCCTGTAGAATTTCCTGATACTGCTGACTTTCTTACAAAACCAAGCATTAATATCAATAAGCCTTCGACACACACATTTAGTTCTTCAGATTATCAGCAGCAAGTTAAAACACCCGTGGGTTATGTGTGTAGCAGGTACTGTAAACTGTCACATTTTCACTAACTCAGTGTGCTGAAAATACTACTTATATTTTCAAAAAAAAAGAAAAATGACAATCTCTGCTGTTTATTAGTATGGAAAAAAAGACATATTGTAATAATTTGTAACTGTGTTGCCCAGGGAACTGAAGAATGCTGCATGTGTGCAATTGAACTGAAGTGGTAGGAAAAGCAGCAGTTACTGTAGAATAACAGTATTTAACAAATCTAGAGAATTATTTCCTGCTTGGGATTTTAATTATGTATGTCTATACACTTTCTAAGCAATTAGCCTTACTTTGTTAATTTGTGTAGGTGAGTCCAGAGGAGGTGATAGCTGATTATTTTCAAAGTACATGTTAAATTTGTATGTCTAAATAGAGAAAGTACTCATGGTCATGTGGTGGAGGATCCTTGAAAAGCATACCTTTTAAGGGAAAGTAATTTGCAGATATTTTTCAATAGAATACAGCAGTAGCAAAGGAAGAAAGATACTGAATGTTTTAAATATATTTCATGTATTCTGTAAGCTGTGGACGTCAGATACTCAAGCCTATTCCATCGCTAGAGGAAGAATTTGTGGAATATAAAGACAAAAAATCAGGTGGGATTTTGAAAATATGTAAATAATTGTGCTTTGTTTTTTTTTTCCAAAGCCAATTTAATTCATATTTTTCTATTTCTAGATTGAATTGTACTATAATTTTAAAGTAATGTCTATCCATATATTTTATTTAACTTGATGTGGTTGATGTAATCTAAAATATTGACTATTTCATAATAAGAATAGTAGACTCCCAGTTGTACCTTCATAGACCTGTGCTCACTATTTCAAAACTTGTCTACCATCTCAGCTAAACTTAACAGTGAAACCATTTGTGCAAGTAAAAAGTCATGCTACCTTTTCTGTATCTTCAAATGTATTTTGTAATAGATTTCCTCCCTTACAACTTCTTGTTCTTAAATTCTTAAATAATTGGTTTAGAAACAAGCTGTTTCTTTTGTGAAGAGATCTCTTTTGTGAAGAGATAAAGTATTATTAGGCATTAGTATTTACAAATAAATTGTTGATATAATAATTATCTAATCATTTTCTTTAAGGTGAAGTTGGAAGCACTAATCTCTCAGCAGAGTCTTTCCACCATACAGAGGAGACAAAAGATGAAAAGAAAGAAATAATTACTCAAACACAAAATAAATCCCTTGTAAGTATGCAATTGCAAAAGAACTTGAAGTAACATATCAGTAGATTATTTATCAGTTACAACATGCTGTAAAGAGTTTTTTTGCATTCCTAATAATAGTCATGTCTGAAGGGAAATGGTGCATCACCTTTTTTTTTTTTTAATTAAAGTTTACAATTAATGATATATTTCTATGTTGCATAAATGTCACTAACAAATGACAAGATAGTGAACTGCATGAATTTTTGTTCATTAAAATTAATTTGTGTAGAGTTAATGTAGACAGTACGTTTAAATACTAATTGACTAGTATTTTTCCTGGAAGTTTATGAAGTATGTGGCAGTTTCACAGAAACTATCAGTGTTCACACAACACAGTATATTGAAAGTGCAAGAAGACAAAGTGTTTCTTAAGCTTTACTGATATTTTGAGTCTTCACAGCGCTTTTTTAAAGCTAGTGCAGCTAAGGAATTCTCAAAGCTCAGTATACATTTTGGTACCCATGCATTTTTGCTTTGTTTTATTAACTCAGTTTGCTTTAAAGATTATGATGATGATAAAATAATTATCACCATCTCACGAAGCCTCCCCCATATACGAAAAGTCCGGTGTTATTTTGTACTGCTGATTTATTATTTTCTCGTAGCCACAGATATGGCACCATTCAATAAATTCAAGAATGGTTTATGATTCTCACAGGGTTTTTTTGGTCGATATTGTTGGCGAATTAGTTTTCGTTCTTATTTTAGAGGTGATTAAGTCTCTTGCTCTTATGCAGGTGGTGCAGAGTCCTAAATTAGAAACGATGATAACAGAACACGATTCACTGATGGAAAAAATGAACAATTGGAATTTCCAAATTTTTGACCTTGTGCAAGAAATGGGAGACCAGTCTGGAAGGATCCTTAGCCGGGTTTGTTGTCTTCTGTTATATGAGGGGTAGGGAGGGTGCTTGAAGCTGTTATGCCTTTATATTAATTTAAACCGTGAAGGCATTTTGCATTCAATGTGTATTTGAAAACTAAGTTGTGAAGTAGAAATTTCATTTTTCATGTACTCCATCTCATTGTAAACCATAAAAGGTGCTTTGTTTATAGAGAAATTGCTCCAAAATGGCTGAATTTTGTTTTCAGTGTAAACTACATTCGATTTATGGTTACTGGAATAGGTTTGCAGGAATTTGCCATTTCCTATAAAAATTCTCCTGCTTTCAGAATTGCTACCTTGTTTGTCAACCATTTCTTTTTTCTTTATTTCAGTAAAATATTTCTGCCCGAGCTACACCTGTAGGGGATGAGAAGTGATCTTTTAGGCAGTCTTTTGCCCCTTGATCCTACAAACAGTGGGATTTTTTTTTCTGTGCTGCTTTCTGCATGTAGTATCCCTTTTATCTCTTTCTGACTTAGTATTAAGCTCTTTGGTGCAATTTAATATTGTGCTGGGACCAATCTAATGGCGAGTGCAAAAGAATGAACCTGTTTGCTCTTCCCCAGACTTTCTCATTCATCAGTATCACCTGTAAATGTCTGTCTCTTTCTTTATACTGGATTTAGGAATTGTGGGATTATAGTATGAGCTGGATTTGGATCTGATCCAAAGATTAAATGCTTTCTACTTGCTGGTATCTTAATTTTCTAAGTATTCTATCCTGAATTAGAATGCGTGTTGCTCTTGGTTCAAAGTAGTGTTATGAACAAGCACCTGGAAGGAAACAGGTTAGAAGTAGTCAGGTGCAGATGGAAAAATAGACCAGCACCTATGCTGAAGTCAGGAAAAAACAATGGGGACAATTTAATTTTTGTCATTAGACACAATCTTTTCTTTCCCAATCCACAAGTATTCTGGCTATTAGTTTAAGTCTTCAAGTAGTTTTAGGGTTTTTTTTTCTTGTTTTTTTTTTTTTTTCTTGATCAAAATTGACGGGACTTCACCTCAGTTATTGACTGCTGTTAACATGCAGTGTAGAATGCCACGATCCATTTTTGAGTGGTATTTTTGCAGTTGTATACCAATGTTCTTTGATCCATACTAGCTGGCATTTCATTTGTGTGCAACCTGTAGGATAGTTCAAACATGTAAGTAATTCAGTGTGCAGGTTTCTATTTAACCAGAATTTATGTATCAGTCCTTCCTGGTTTTATGCATACGTGTTTCATCTCTTCTTCTCCCCAGTCCTTTTGTCAGTTGTACTGTAAGCATATAATGTTTATTTTGGTTAAAATCCGAATAAAAGTTGCATTTTGATCATTATTAGTTGCAAGATTCACAGATTGGGTATGTATAAAAAAGGAAATGTTTAGGACAGCTGAAAGGAGGGACGCCCCTCATTTTGCTCTCATGTTGTTTTGAGAACCTCCCACATTTTAGAGCTTGTTCATTCTCAAGTGGCTGGGTAGGAGCTGGCAAAAAATGAAAAGTAGTGTCTTTGAAAAGCTTTCTCAATATTTGCAGTCTTAAAGTGCTTTTATGTCTTTGTAGTTGCCAAATTCTACACATACACTTCAATATTTTTGTACTGTATATACATGTGTGGATGTTCTGAGGGCATTTTGTTAGCTTTTGATAGGTTTATTTAAAAATACCTGAGTTTTGAATAGAAGAGTGACGATTTGCTTTCCAAGGTCTCAAAAATAAATACAAAATGTGACATGGCTTCTTTTATTTCTTTTTATGTTAATGGATCTGCTACTGTAGTTAGGTAACCTCAATTTTTGAGTGATAAGTAAGAATACAGATTTCTTCTCTTTAGGTCATGAGATAAAACATGAGTTCTCTGACGTATTATGAAAAGTTTGGTGGATATTATTCAAACAATCAGTTGTGCTTATAATCAGTAGCAAAATGCAGGTTTTTTATCATATGTGTTTAACAGGATGCTAAAAATGCTTTTTTATATTTCTGAATTAAAAATGATTAAGCATCTAACTGATGTTGTGACATTAGCTTTCTGGCAAACTTAAATGAAGCATCAGTAGTTTTCAGCCTTATCAGCAAGCAAAATTTGTAAAGATGGGAATATTTTTAAAACTTTTTTTTTTTTTTTAAGAAAAAGCAAAATATGTTCAGCTACTGTGATTTTTTCCGGGCTAAAATTCATTTTAATATATGTTTAGGTAACTTACACCTTGTTTGAAGACACTGGTTTGTTTGAGATTTTCAAAATCCCAGTTAAAGAATTCATGAATTACTTCTGTGCACTGGAAAATGGCTACCGAGATATTCCCTGTGAGTAATATCCAATTGTATGTGCTTTTTTCTTTTATATTTATGTATTTCCTTGAGGTATACTAATATTCAGTACTGAGGCATACAGTACATTTTTATATGATATATCAGTCAGAATTTAGCAAAAAAAAAACCCAACCCCCCAGAACACAACAAACAAAAGCCCTTCAAAACTAGACTTGGTAATGTATAGGCTGAATACAGTCTTAAAGATTTTGATGAGTAGTTCAATCAAAAATACTGACTTACTGTAAAAAATACTGTAATCATTGTTATCAATATTTTGTAATTGTAAATTGTAATCAATATGTAAATGTAAATTGTAATCAAAATGTAACTTGTAATCAATACTGTAATCAAAAATACTGTAATCATTCATGAATATGTTTAGGGCTGCCAACTTTAAAATATGTAAGTAAAATCATGTCACAGATGTTTTTACTGGCCCAGATGCCTGTAGGTGTCAAATTGGTATGAATGTCCAGTGGCCATTGCTGACTGACAGGTAACTTAATCCATTCCAGGCTTTTAGGAAGGATAAAGTGTGCTTAGGGCTTGTTTGATTTTTATCTCACTTTTTTCTTGAAAACATCCAGTGATAGTATCTACTACAAGTTAAAATGCAATCTTTGCCTTAATGTTTGAGTTTTCCTTTGTACTAAATTTGGTCCGTTAGCTATTTCACTGTTATCTTTGCAGGAGATAGGTGGTTGTCCCCTCACGTTTAGTGAATTTTCTTCTGTTTTGAAGGTCTGTCAAGTCCCTTTTTGTGTACAGAGTTCTAATTTTCCTTAGTAAATCCTTGTTCTCTATGCCTACCATTTATTTCTTCCACATCTTCACTGGAGAAGACAGATCCAAAAGTGGCAGAATAAATACTATCAGATTTTCATATAGTGCATCTTTTAATAGTATGTTTCATTTTGTAGTCAGTCAGTGATCCTCTTTGGATCCTTTCTGCTGCGTGTATTAGATTCTAATTTTAACAAAAACAATTAGATGGTATATCAAAAACAGTTATAGTTATTTAGATATTGGATAGAAAAGTTCAGTTCTGTCTTGGATTCTTAGTAATTTGATTAATGAGTCCTTTTACTTAATTTTCTATATTGCTTTTCTCCTGGGTCTTTCTTCAATAGTAGAACACTTTAAAAAAGTTAATTACAGGTCTAATAAAATATAGTAGAGTGCTGTTTTTATATGAATAAAATTCTTGTCATGTACCATGTCAACAAGTCTGCTCAGTTGAGTTAGTTCTGCTTTTTCTGTATGTGATTTCTTTTTCTGGTCTTGTTTCTCTGAGTTCTAATGTAAGTTAAACATAGATAATTGTTTTGGTATTTTCATGTCTTACTGCATTTTAAACTTAACTTTCTTCTTTTATAAGAGGTACAGACATTATGTCTTATGCAAAGTTTAAATACACGCTAAGTGTTAGCTGATTTTTTGTGTGTGTTTGTGAAAACTGTTTACAGTGACTTTACAACTCAGGTTGAGAAAAAGAAAGAATGAGAAAATGGCATTGAATAAAGAGTCATGAAAACTGAAAGGCAAAGATAAAGTATTATGTCTGAGTAAAAATGGAAAAACATTACGAATAATTTTTTGTTGGTTCTTTTATTTTTCTTTTATGGAAGAAAAAAAAATGTTTTTTAATGTGGATCTGTTTTAAAACAATTTAAATGCAAAAACTTCAGTAAAGGGTGTAGAGTAACTCACGTATCTAATTTATTTATTCTTTAATTTTCAGATCACAATCGTATACATGCCACAGATGTTCTTCATGCAGTTTGGTATCTGACCACAAGGCCCATTCCTGGATTTCAGCAAATTCATAATGAGCATGTACTGGAAACTGATATGGGTATGTATCCATATACTTTACTTCTGTTCTTTTGCTGTAAAAATGTCTTAATGAAATCACAGTACATTGAACAAAACCACTAATTATCCTTATCACTCAAGTATTTTTTATATTTTCATATAAGGCAGTAGTGATATGACAATACTAGTACATACTATTCAGAAGTAAAATGCAATTGATTTTAGAACAGTTATTAGAAGAATTGGCTTGTTAGACAACAAAACAGTTTCACTCAAGTTTTCTGTGCTAAATGAAAGTCAGCCCTTTTTTAGCACTTGAAGTACATTAGATTAATTTTTAAAATTGTCTTTTTTTCCTGATTATGACAGATAACAGCTCTTCCCAAAATCTCTCTAACTTGTATGAGTGATAGTTATCTTGTAATGGGTAAACTTGCCTGAGTAAAAGTATGTTAATGCACCTGTCTGGTGCTAAGTAAATAATTGGTTTGAATGCAGAAGCTCTACAACTTTCCAGTTTTGGGACACTTAAAAAACTTCAGGATGTCCTGCAAAAACATGTTGCCCCTGTGTAATGTCTTGACATAGTGAGAGCTTTCTGTGAATTTGTAAGATTTTGGCTACCTTGTTGGACAACACGTACGGTCATGATGAATTTACTTCTTACTGGCCTTCCCGAATGTGCTTCAAAATTGCTGGTTTATGTAAAAACAGTAATATGATTTTTTCTTAGATGAAGCTGGTGGTGGTGTTCCTGATCAAGTCAGCTATATTTCTTCAAAAAGCTGTTCTGTTACTGATGACAGTTACGGGTGCCTGGCATCAAACATTCCTGCCTTGGAACTGATGGCTTTATATGTGGCAGCTGCCATGCATGATTATGATCATCCCGGTCGTACAAATGCTTTTTTAGTAGCTACAAATGCACCACAGGTAAGAAATTTTTTAATCAGAAAACTATTTCTATCTGCAAGGAGAATAGTAAAAATTATTTTCTTCTTTATTCCTATATTGCCTGTGTAGGAATCATTTGTCCAATTTAAGGCTTTGAGAAATGAATTTGAATTTACTTGTGTAACTGTTTTTCCTGATAAATTCTCATGTATTTTGTGTACATAGATTGTACATATATGAAAAACATTCTCAATTTAAAAAGACTATAAGTAACTTAAATCTATGTAGATTGTAGTAAAAGATAATTTCAAACAGAGCTGGCTATAGGACTGTCTGAGCACTTAAATTAATGGATATATTTGATTTTGCAAGTCCTATGAAAAGTCTATTGCTATCATAGGGATTTCTGCAATTACCTTAAAAACATGAATTGTTCTTGTAGTTCACTGAATTGCGTTGCCTAAAATCTGAACTTAGTATTTATCTGTTATGGGAAACAGTCATTATTTTTAAGAGTGGATGAATAAACTAAGACAAAATTAGCAAGATATGCTTGCTTTCATCTGCTGTAATCAGCTTTATTAGAAAACGGAAAGAAAGGAAATTCTCTTAAGGTCTAAAAGCGAAAGATGAAAAAGGTGACATAGAGCAGAGCAAAATGAAATGAGTAAATAACTGGGAATGGGAGAAGGAAAATCACTGAATAAAAGATATCTGAACTGCATAGGGTAGTAGTGATTGAGGAAGAAAAATACTAATTACTGATCATGGTGGTTTGCATCTCTGAAGTTTGAGACAAGAAAAATATATAATGACAACAGCAATAATAGTAGATCAGAATCCAATTCAGTTTATGAGTTTTTTTGTTTTGTTTTTGTTGGTGTATGCTTCGTACATATTACCAGAAGTTCAATCTCTGTTTTAAGAGGTGTGTATCATGTGTAAGCGTGAATGGAGCTTTGAAAGACCTTTGGAGAACTTGAAGAAATACAAGCTTTTACTACTTGGCTTTTTTTCCTCTCATCTGCCATTTTTTCCTCTATAACCCTCAAAACTAGAAGGTAAAACATCACTGGGTAGTTTAATTAAAAAAAAAAAAAAAAAAAAAAAAAAAAAGAAAAACATCTTGTTAGTGACTAATCCTTAAGCTTCAGAATATTAAGTTCAAAATCTTAAATCTGTTATTTATGATTCTCTTCTTTTGTAGGCTGTTCTTTACAATGACAGATCAGTCTTAGAAAATCACCATGCTGCTTCTGCCTGGAATCTTTTCTTATCACGACCAGAATACAACTTTTTATCAAATCTTGATCACGTAGAGTTTAAGCGTTTTCGTTTCTTAGTGATTGAAGCAATCCTTGCCACAGATCTCAAGAAGCATTTTGATTTCCTTGCAGAATTCAATTCCAAGGTTAGTTACATTTTACTGCCTGCGCTGGGCTGGTTGCAGTATGCTGATGTTTGTGTTGCTATTGAATATTTGTTGATATTAAACAATTGTATTTAAAATTTTTTCTTATTGAGTTGTTTAAAAAAATGCAAATCTGCTATTTTCTTCATAGAGAACAATTTTATGTTGGTTTGTATATTGCCTGGTAGGCCTTGCAGACCTGTAGTAGAGCTGAGTCTTATTTCAGAGATGAAAAATTACTTTTTTGACTGTGTTAAGATTAAAAAAAAAAAAAAAAAGTCTATAGAAAAAATAATTCAAGTGTCTTGGTGCAGAGCCTAAAAATATAATACTGATGAATAGTTTTAACTTAATTTTTCAAAATGTATATGCTCAACCCAGGCCAATGATATCGACAGTCATGGTATAGAATGGAGCAATGAAAATGATCGCCTGCTTGTCTGTCAAATATGCATCAAACTGGCAGATATCAATGGCCCAGCAAAAGTTAGAGAGCTGCATCTGAAATGGACAGAAGGCATTGTTAATGAGTTTTATGAACAGGTAGGTGTTGGAAGTATACATATTTTTAATTAGAGGCAGATGATCAGTTGTTTATGCTACTAAATGTGTAACTAATACGAACATTATTCCTTATCTGGATAAAGTCAGACAAAATATTTCCGTCTTCTTTTTCTGAATACTGACAAGTTATTTTTATATGAAGCATACTAATGTAATCTTTCACTTCCAGTTAGTTCTGTTGGAAGCTTGAAGATGAGCTCCCTACAAATGTCAACAATTTTTGAGATATTGAGAGCAAGTTGAAGGGAGGATTATGAGATCTGCAAATCTTAAAATATCTTCTTGATTGTTCTAACTCCATTTTCATTAGTTTAGTTTATATTACTATTGCCTTTGGTAAAAAGATGCAATCAGCTTTGTTTACTCATCTCCTCGAAATTAATCTCTCAAATCAAAATTTAAAGTTAATATTTTGAGAAGTTCTGTTTTTTTTGTAATCTCTCTTTCAGGGTGATGAAGAGGCAAGTCTTGGGTTACCTATAAGTCCTTTCATGGATCGTTCTTCTCCACAACTTGCAAAACTGCAAGAATCTTTCATCACTCACATAGTTGGCCCCCTTTGTAATTCCTATAATGCAGCAGGGCTGCTTCCAGGGCGGTGGGTAGATGAAGAGGAGGATGCAGAAAGTAATGAAGATGATGGAGCTCAGTTGGAGAGTGATGATGAAGAAATAGAAGATGATCTCATTTTAAGTAAGATTTTATACTTGAGTTGGTACCTGGTTTTCTTTTACTAGATTCAGGCATAACAGTGGCGGTTGAAATCACGCTGTTCAAATATTGTAGCTACTGTGATTATCCTTATTATCCATGTTGCTATTCAAATACTGGGAGTAAGCATTTGTGGGTTTTGCTCAAGTTCATATCTTTTCAACATGACGTTATTCTCTATGTGTGTTTTAAATGTGATCTCTTCGAATCTCAAAGAGCTAAAATATAATGCTTTAATTTTTACAGAAGCTCAAAGAAAAAAAGGTAGAAGAATATTCTGTCAGCTAATACACCATCTCAGTGAAAATCACAAAATATGGAAGAAAGCAATTGAAGAAGAAGAAAAAGCTGAAGGAGCTGAACTGCTAACAGAGATCTCATCTTTACCTCAAGCAGATGAAATTCAGGTTATTGAGGAAGCTGATGAAGAAGATGAGCGGCAACTAGGAGAAGAAAAGACATGCTGAGTAAACTCCAGTTGTGTTCAGTACGATGATAGGAAGTCCTATTTTTTTTTCACTGTGCAGACTTTAGCCTGATGCATTTCACTTAAAGTTGAAAGGCCTTAATACTGTGAGAGGATTCTTTCTGCTCCAGTGGAATCCCACTCCTATGCACTTTCACCACACAGAATACAAAACTTTATTCTAAAATTAAGTATTGTATACCCAGATGCAAAGTTCCTTATGCCTTAGTTGGTATAAAATATCCTGATACAATGCTGCCTTGCTGAATATGGAACTCTTATTTTCCTCGAGGTACCTACGATTTTTAGATACATTCAGTGACTTCAGTTACCAAAGTGGCAAGAACTTTTTGCTAACAAGGATATGTTTGATGAATTCTAATATTGTCTTGAGCTGTGTATTTCATGTTGTTTTTGAACATGAATAAGAAGAATTCTGTGCCTATATGAAAACCATATTCCTGTTGCAGTGCAAGCCTGTTGTGGGGTGTCTACTTTAGTGCAATCGCGTGCTTAATGTAGTCATCTCAGAGCAACTGTTCACGGACTGTGACGGAAAAGCTAAATTTTGATACTTGTGGTTTAAAAAAAGAAAAAAAAATCAGATGCATCTATTTATGATGCTTTTTATTCTTGTGCATAATCTGATGGTTTGGGTTTTTTTGCAGAAAATATTCAGGTTTGCAGTGGGTATTCGTTGAATATGAGGCCATTATCATCTGTTGCCTTGCTGTTTTGTGGTAAAACATTAAAAATCTGTTCAGCTACTTAAATTATTAAGGGATTTTATTCTTCTAGTTATAATGCTATATTTCCTGCCCTTACTCAGGTTCCTGTTTAAAAAAACAAGTCAGCAACACAATAGATTTTATCTTGCACCAATTTCTGGTATTAAATTGTAAAGAAATAAGGTCTTATTTCATTTATTCTTTGTATGTAAAACTTTAGGAGAATTAAAGATTTTTTTTTACAAAAGATAGAAACTACTGTTTCAAAGTGGCTAGTGTATGTTAATGTGCCTTACATCCTTTCTTCCATCACAAACATAGCTTGATCTGCATCCAGAAATATACATATGGAAAGCAGAATGTGAAAGCTTTGAGTAAAGCCTCGTAGTAAGATAAACATCACTGTAATATAGTAGATTTTAGATCATTTAATTTTAAAATAAGAAACTTAATCCACGATCCACACAAATATGTATTTTAGGAACACTGCAATTGTGTAGTGCTAGTGGCAAAAATAAAAAACATTAATTAAACTGCAAGTAAATAATCGCCTTATGCAAGCCACGAAGAAAGCTAGCTTTAAAGTGCACTTTTTAATACTGAGCATTTATATGCTGTGCAGATGAATGGCATTAAAAAAATGCATGTTGCTAATGTATGTTAGCATATTTTTGTTTACATTTACATTAGTTAGCTTGAAAAAGATGTAACATTTCTAAGATAATCTTGTCTTAATTATTTTGTGCTGTTTCGCACAATCTAATATATCTGTTCTGCATTTGGCCAGAGAAAGTTTTTTTCCCCCCCCCCCCCCCCCACTAATCAGCTGTTTGTGCATTTACTTTCAAAGACTACTGAGGTGTGCTTTTTGTTTTACCTTATCAGTGCCAAATTCCCCTTTGCTGCCATTATTACTATCAGTTTTTTGAGCTTAATTTTTCTTATTTTATATTCTTATTTTTTATTCCTTTTATTTATTTATTTTGTTCACTTAGTTGTGAATGTGTTCAAAATCATCTTAGAATGTCTGTTGTTTATACATATGTAATATGTGGCTTACTGTTTTCCTAGGAGCTAATATCATCAAAGGTTGCTTCAAGGCATGTTTGCAGAAGTGGAGGTAACTTCAACTGAAGTGCTGTAATCTTTCAAAAATATTGATGGAGAGTTATTTGAATGTTGTTTGAGCTCTTGTCAGCAACACATATCCTTATGAAGCAGGTCACGCTCGTTGTGGTGACAGATTACCGGGAAGTTACAACTAATTTCGATCTGTGATCACACTTCTATTCCACATTTACCAGGGTATGCTAAGGAGCGCAGAGGAGCACACAGAACAACTTCAGAATATTTGCTAAAGCAACACGCACTTCTTGTTTGGTCAAAAGTAGGCTAAATTAGCTTACGCTCATTGCTACAGTAGATATCCTTATTTCTGATATTTTCAGTTTTAAGTAAAGCCTTTACAGCACCTTTCCTGTCAAAATAGCCACCATCTCCTCATTGCCCTCTTATACAACGTAGGTTAGATTACTTGCTCCCATGCATGCAGTACATACAGAACTGCACTATGAAGTTTCCTGTAAGAAGCCAAATTCCCTCTATATCTCTGGAGAGCTCTGGATGTCATGGCGGTACTAAACAGCCAAGAACAACTACTTGCTTCCTCTTCCTTTGGCAAAGTCAGGTGGTGAGTTGAAGACTCAAAATGGAAGGACTGGTGTAACATTACTTCAGGTGAGTTCAAGTTTACAGTATTTGAGTAAGATCTTATTAGCTAGATAGTTAAAACCATTTTTTACTCTGTATGTCTTCCATTCAAGTTGCTAATAAGAGGGTTCTGCTAGAGGAGAGAAATTCTTCACTCTGCTTTCAAACCACCCTTTTCAAGTGAATGGAGTGCATTCTCATGGACATTGAGACCGCCTGTCAAACACAACCAGTGGCAGGTGAATCACCACAAAGAATTAGATTTTAGGAGCTCACTTGTATCTATAGTGTGCTCTCCTGGGCACTTGTAGTTGAGGCCTTGCTTCTGATTCTTCCAGAATATACAAATAATTTGAAGTAATACAGCCTGAAACTAATAAGGCAGAACTTTCCCTTTTATCTGGAACCTTTTCAGAAGATGTGAGAGGTGCAGATTTGAAGTGTCTTATGCTTGTAATCGTGAGATCAAGAATCCCAGACTGATACTAGACTAACAGTAGAATACAATCATCATAGGTAATGAATACTAGGAAATAAAAAGTAGGTATGTCATAAATAATTTTATATGCTTGCAAAAGATATTTACTTATACAAAAGAGGGACTTAAATTTTATCATTTCAAGCCAGCTCACTGTCTTTTAAAGAACATGGAAACATGACTAATACTTTTATTTGTTTAATACAATACTTTAATGGTTTAGTAGTGATGAAAATTAAGTCATACTGCTATTAACAGTGCAGCTATTATAAATGAAGTAGCTATGCAAGTTTAAGAAAATTGATTTTTTTATGGCTTATAAATGTTAGCATGGTTAAAAAACATGGAGAAAATAAATGAGAAGTTGACTAAAAGATATAACAAGTATGATCAAGGCAGTGTTCTTTCTCAAGCTTTCCTCAGAATTGTGTTTCTGAACAATTACCTTTCTCACTTCTGAGTAAATGCAAATGAGGTGATCAATTCTTTCATTTTTGCAATGAAGAATTTTCCTTCTGATATCTCCAGAATTAAGCCTTCAACTTGCTATAATAATCATACTGTGACTTCTCAGAGATGGTGATAGCAAAAGAACACATCTGTTAACTGGTCTTAATTGATCTATCTGATCTTAGTTTAATGGCATCACGAGCAATTAGTATTCTGTCTTCTGCTTAATGATAAAGAATAATGACTAATATTCCTGAAGTAACAAGATGGAAAGCTAATGAACTAAACCACTGCAGGATAAACATTTCAGTTGGCAGTGATGCTGCTGGCATAGTGTGCGTACTCCAACATCCTTATGAATCCAGCAGATATACAACTCCTAACTCAAGACATATATGTATATATACACATTAGTCTTAACAATTAAGACAGATTGCTCAGTTTTATTGTCCATTTTTACTCTTCTCTGAGATACTTCTGGCTCAGACTTGAAAGAATAGTTCTGGTTAGTCTCCCTTCCGTTATCTTTAATATTCTAAAACAACAGAGTAAAAAGCAATTGCTCGTTTTGCTAATAATAGCATTAAGCTAAAGAAAATGGTTTCAGTAAAGTAAGGCTGCTTTTCTTTGGCACAACAATGGAAATGTCTGTCCAGAAACTGCCAGACTTAAAATGCTATGTTGTGATTCATTCAGGGTACTGAATAATGGATGTTTAATGCACCTAAGGGATTGACACACAGTTCTACGTGATACAGCAGACACCCCTTAAAAAGTGCACTACACAGTCAAATGGTTTTGACTGGAAGGCTTCTTCTGGAACCTGTACGCTGTGAATCATCTTTTAGTTTCTGCACTGCAAGAAATCACAGATGTTAGCAACTGGTGTCTATGGTAGGTTCTAATGCACAGGCTGTATTACCTGGCAGAATATTAACATCAATACCAAGGAAACTAAAAGGCCTATGCAGAGCAGAAGCTTTCTATCATGTGGTTTGTCTGTGAGTTTTCAGAAAAATAGAAACAAATGCCTTAACAATAACCAATGGAGTCTTTAAGTAATGATGAGATAGCATAGTGTTTCAGATGATTCTTATCATTCACCTTGTGATTTGTCCATGTTCTAAATATTTTGCCAAAAAACAGGTGATGATTCACTTCTGACTCATTGCTACTGATCAGCAAACCCATTGCACCTTGGATGAGATCAAAGTTTTTCCATTTTCCTTGTGTATAAAACAAAGACTAATGCTTGGCTTAAAGCTATTATACAAAAAGTTCAAAGACTTGATATTGCTTATTGGAAGTTAGGCATGAAATCTTTCTCTTATGCATGGTCATTCAAATAGGCTTTCTTGTTGATTGATCTCTGTGGTATTGCTAATTTATCTGATGCATATTTTAACTAAGCTTCCTCTCAGTCATAGAAGTGAATGAAGAAGCGTTTGAAAATGAATTTGTAATCGTTTTGTTCTATTCAGTGTAAGTAAACAGCAATATACTGTTTCTAACTTCGGATGCCACACTGCAGGAAAAGTGTCTGTCCGTTAGATAGATTATTGCTTTCCTATACAAATCAGCAAAATAATCAGAATAATCTTTTCAGTGTTCATAATGCTTAAGACAATAATTGTCTGAGGATTGAGAAAGTTGTGACTCACTGAACGAGATTATCTTTAGAGTAGGAAGGAAGTTTTATGAAGTCTGACAAACAGTGCTGAGAAAATACATTGCTGGGTGAGATGAATGAACTGCATAACTTACTGACCTCCTTTCTGGATCTGTATTTTAAGTATTAGCATTAGAGATGGGATGTCATGTGTATCATTTTAAATATCTGTAAGAAAATGTACAAATGATAGAAAAAAATCTGAAAGCTTTTCATTTACTGAGCGTTTAAGTAGTAATGCATCTCACATTAGGAACGTTTTATTTGCTGAGTGAGAAATTTGGAATCCCTTGGAGGAGAAGGAGTGGATCTCCAATAAATGTTTGGAGCACAGCTGAAGTTAAGATTCTGTGTACTTGTTGCATGAATAAATGGAAAGACAGTAGCCAAATGTTTAAAATAAATAATCCAAGCTTTGATTGCTAAAACTTACTACATTTTAGATATTTATTATGCTATATGGTTCCATGGAGCTTAAGAAAGTGCACAGTGAGGGCACTGTAACATTTTTTTAAGATAATGCAATTTATATACTTACAAAGAAAATGAACGTTAGCAAGAGGGGATTTTTAAATAAAGTTTAACTTTAGCACTGAGGTTTTTTGCAGTCAACAAGGAATCGTTCTTATTCTTTTCAAATACATAGTGATCTTTTCTAGCATGAAGAACTCAGCTATTTTGTAGGCTGTAACAGTCATCTGTGATGCAGTAAATGCTTTGTTGAGATTTGTTGCATTTCTATTATATATTTTAATATATATATTATATATTTATATATTATATATATATAGAAATATATTTCTATTCTATAATATGCTATTGTGACAATTCTGACTGTAGGTTACTTGAGAGAGAAACAGTATGGCTTTATGTAATGTAAAATACGTTGAGACTTGATGTGAAGATGCCTTCAAGGAACTTTGAAGATCAGTTTCTCTGGTCCCATGAAGAACAATTAAATGAACTTCCTTACCTATAAAGGCGCAAGAAAGCTCATAGGTATCTGGCTTTTTTCCTGGAAAAATTAGACCTATCAGTAATGCTATGGTTCTTGCTCACTACCGGCACTATTATTTTAACAGAGTTTATTGTGCAAGCTAAAGACAACCAGAGAGCATTTGGACTGCTTAATCTTGGGTGCATTTAGAGAGAATTAAAGTAACTAAAATTCTTTAAGGTGTTTTATCCACAGCCATTTTTCTACTTAATCTGCATTCCTTGCTTGCTGAAATTCCATCTGTGTTGCCCATCCTGTGAGGGATCTGAACAATGACTGACATCACGCATTCCCTCACTTTAGTGGGAGCATAATACAAATGCATGGCATTTAAGTATATATAATGTACTTTCTTTTTGTGCTTTTGATAAGTCAGTTTATACAAATTAAAAATATTTCCTTTAAGGATTTTTGTACTAGCCTAGACAAGCAAATCAGGAGGTGAAAACAGCAAAGGAAAAAGTGTATTCTGTTTTCTGTTACATTACTATAGGCTGTTATAAATAACATGTAAAGTTTTGGGCAAGCAGCCATCTGCTGCAGTAATAGTAAGCTATTGGATTAGATTGTACATTCCTGATTTGCTCCATTATTTTAATGGATTTAATCTATTTGGAATGTTACTTATTCAGGAGAATGTAGCAAACATAATGTCCCTTGAATTCTGGCAGACTTCCTAAGAAATGACCACTCTGAGTATGGGTTCTGCCTAATTCTAATCACATTGACATCGAGATAGTTGACAGTCTTCAGAAATATCTAAGGGGATAATCTAGAAATGGAAGAATCTGCTGATCCTCAAATTGTATGAAGGACAGAATAAGGCAAAATGTTTCCAGAGCGGAAGTTTAATTTGATCTTGATTAAACAAAGGCCTTATGTAATACCAGATACCAAAATAAGGCCCAATACTAAAACCTCAGGCATTCAGCTGCTAGGAAAATCCATGTCTGTACCTTCACAGACCAATTTATACTGAGAATTTACCCTCTCAAGCTTGTATTTAATAGTCCATTGCACCTGGCTCTATTCTCTTGTTTTCATTTTCAATCTGTCTTACCCAAAGATAACTTCTGATCTGGCACTCAAACAATTATGATTATTTTTCTATTTATCCTTAGTCCTTCTGTTTTCCAATTCAGTGCATTTCTGCAAATTTTTCATAATATTATTCCCTCCCTTTTTCCTAGATGACTTGATGATCTTACTGTTGTTTTTCTGAACTTGTTACTTTTCCAAGTGAACGTGCTGTCTTAATAATCTCCCTCATCTACTCACTAGTATTTGTGCTAGTACAAACCTTTAGGCTAAAAATATGCACGTGAATGGCATACTTTCACTCTGCAGACAACCACAGATCGAATTGTATAGTACAATTGCACACCAAATCAAGACAAAGCTTACTTGCTATGTCAGCTCAAGCCACTTGAATTCTTAAATAGCTACCAGAGATTTGGAATTGAGAGAGAAAAGTACATATTTTAAAAGTGATGATTGAGATTGCTGTGGGGGAATACTGTGACCTTACGTCACAGTGCATGCTACATGCAATGCAAATTAGAAGCAGAGCATGAGAGAAATACCTATTAGTTGATTTTAAAATTCCTTAATGATCCTGGGTAACTAATCTCACTATCAGTTACATACCTGATTCCTCATCTACAGCAGTTTCAAGATACTCATGTGGTTCCTAGTTTAAAGAGATTTCAGCTTGGCTGCTATTGTTCTTTTCTACTAACTGAAGAGACCAGCTTTTTGTTCTCTGTAGAGACAGCTGTAGATTGTAATCAAGCCATTTAAATTAAATTTTGTAAACAAAGTGAATGAATTGCCTTGGATGTGTGATCAGCCTGTATGTCCTTCAGTATATTTCTGTGATGTACATTCTGGAAACAGGCTTGAGTCTCCAACTTAACAAAACTAACAGCGCCAGTGTACAACCAAGTCTGGAACAATAAATTATGTTGGCAGGAAAGCACATTAGCTTGGACATAGTTCTGCCCTGATATGATCATATAATACATGCTCAGTTCATAAATCAGTAGAAGTAGATTGCAGCAAGCCAGAATACATGGCATAAACATATTCTTAGTTACTCTTATAGCTCTATAGAAACACAACCAAATTTTAAATGCTCCCGTAGTTATAGACAACATATCAGGACACAGTATTCAAGGAATGCTTGTGCCAGCAACAAATACACATGTCATTTCTGTATATTCATTCAGTATTCTGTCACATAAGATCTTTTGGCTGCAGAGTTAAAGCTTGTGTTTAACAATTCACCATGAATCCCAACTACTTTTAAGAATTACAGCTTTTCAGAAAGGATTTCCTTCATCCTTTTCCTGTATTCTGTGTCACTAGCTCATAGAGATATGAATTTATACTTGGATACATCCAAAAAGTCCAAAGTCTGAAAGGGAAGACCTTCTACTGGTATTGGATCTGACTAATAAAAACATACACCTGTAAGGTAGAGAGATTGTAGTGTGCATATATGAAAGGAATGTAAATCCATTGAATTTTTTTCGTGATTACAGATTTAAAAAAAAAAATGTCAGCAGGAAATTCTAAACATAAATCCATTGACTAGTGTTCATGACAAATCAATCTTAATAAGATAGAGGAATACCAGATAACTGGAAAAAACGATTATGTCCATATTTCAAATGGTTAAATTGAATCTTTGGATTAAGTCAGATTTCTGAAGAAAAATAATGAAGAAGCTGGCAAGAAATGAAATATATATATAAGTGATCTAGGCATTCATTTACAGAAAAGGTAGTTTGTCAGAAGTATTTGATTGTTCAAATGGGACTGCAAATTGGCAGATAGCAGTAAAAATTTGGACTGATATTTTAAGACTTTCTATGAGGTATTTTGATTTGGAAATCAGAATAACACATAATCAATACAGTTCTCATTAAACAGAGTTATTTCTAAAAATAAGGGAATCAATTGCCAGTTGTTTTTTGAGAGTAATACCACGAGAACTAGTCCTTGATATTTTTAATCAATTAAGATTTATTTGAAACATGTTTTAACTAAATAATGTTGGGGAGTTCTTGTTACTCAGATGGCAAACCTGCATAACTAAAATCTGACGAAGAGTACAAGTGGGGATATGGGAAGACTTATCATTAGTCTAGAAATGTATCTGAAAACTCTTCTGTTCTGTTCCTTCATACTGAAAAGACCTAAATTTGGTAGATTTGACAGTTTTTGCACAAACATTTCACAAGCACCCAGCAGCTACTTGTGCTGACAAAAAAAAGCCTCAGTCTGGACAGTGCTGAGAAGCTCAGCAGCTTTCTCTTCTGTACTCATTCTATATGCAAGAATCTTACAAACAGATTATTTGCAGCTTTCATGGTGTGACAAATACACAGAAATAAGGTTTATAACCATCCTTTCCTTTTGAAATCTCAAATCTCTACAGAAAGGTAGTTTAGCAAGAAGAGTTGCTACTCTTCCCTTTTCAGAGCACCAGCGACACGCTTTTGAGATGTTCTCTGTTGGACACATGGGTCTCATCTCATCCTTAGACATGTAAGTAATTTAATTTGGATCTGCTGCATCTTAAGTCCATAGTAGTCTATGTAAGTGGACTGATACTAGCTGTATTTGATACTTTTCAGTTGTTATTTCAAAAGAAGGGAAGTATTTCTGCTCAGTATGAACTGAAAACCTCAGGTGATAAGAAAAATGTCAAATTTCTGCCTTTGAACTTTCCTGCAGCTCCAGTCAAAGCAACAGGTGTGGAAACAGCGAGACTCAATATTAAGCCTTGTTTGTAAATAGCTGTTCCCTCAGCACGTGTGCTTTTCTGAACTCTATTTTGAAGTCCCACTACTACCCACACAGAGTTGTGCACTCACTGTATTTGGAGCACTGCGTTCTCCTGTAGGCCTTGCGTGCATAATTCACATTCTACCAATAATCATAATGCAGTAGCTGTCAAGCAGGATCAAAAATGGGGTTACCAGAAGTCAATTAGCTTTTATGATTAAAATCCAGTTAAAAATTTGTTTCTCCCTATCCTACTCTCTCCTTCCTTCCAACAAAGTCTCTTCTCCTGCCACTCATGAGCAGACTCTTAGTGTAGCTGCACTTGACTTTTGTAACACAAACATTTTTTTTAGACTACTGAGGCAGAGCTTAATTGTTATGTAATGCTTTGTGTTGGGAGGAAATGGAGGATGTGTCTGGAAATGCAATTAACAAGCAAAGTGCATTTCTGTAATTGTCAGGAGCATGGGAATAATGGAACACGTTGCGTATGTTACTGAACAAAAAGCAAGCCATAAAATACATCAAAAATGAATCATACAGTTATCTGACTTACTAGAAAATAAAGACCGTATAGGAATACTGGGAATGATGAAGGAAGGATTGAAATGCTTTAATTATAGACTTGTTTGTCGAGGTCACAAATTATGATTTCTCAGTTACAGAAATTTAAATATACCTTTAAAATCATTTTAGCTGTATGAATTTAATAGAGAATCATATATTCCAGTTTTGCTTGAATAAGGATATACAGGATTTCTAGAGATAAATCTGAGTATAAAAATTTAAGCCATATTCTTTATGTCATAAAAATACTCTCTCAAAGTAAAATAGCTTGCTAAGAAAATAAAAGCTGAATCAGATGTTAGATTCAAAACAAATTGATGGAGTGGAAATGTCACCCTTAAACACAGGATTTTTTTTATATTTTTGGTAGAGAGTGTTTTTTTGTCTGCTTTGTGAAAACTAAGTAAAAAGAAACCATGCACTTGTGCATAAATAACCATAGTTTAAGTCATTAACATTTCTGTTCTTCCAATTTGAATACATTTAGAAATAAAATCCAAGTGACTCCTTGACAGCAGCTTGGACCATTTTCCTCCACCTGACAGTCTAAACACCTCTCTTCATCGTCTTTCTGCACAAATGAGGTATGGCTGTGGTTGCAATGTCATGCCTAATCTTGGTTTGAGATCTGGAATCGCACCATGAGGAAAACACAGGTGAAATCGTTGCAGTAACGAAGTGAAAAACAGAAACAGTTCCATTCGAGCTAGCTGTTCTCCAAGACAATGTCTTCTTCCTGGATTAGAAAAAAAGTTTTTGAAAAGACTTGTAAAATTATTTACATTACATTTTCACTTTAGTGAGCAAGAAATTGTGGTTTCATAAAACAGATGGATTACAAACTCTAGAAGTTTTAAAATCAAATGAGTACAGAGGAACAAGACAAGCAATAAAGATAGAATTCATCACATCTACCTTAGGCCATTTAGAAGTTGTGCATCTAGTCCAAGAAAACTGTGTTACGACTCCCTGAATATTTTCTTGGAACATAATGTAGTGCCATAAGCTGACCTCCTTGGGAAAAATACCTGCAATTTCTGGTGCTGAACAGAGTGCTGAAATTTGAAAACTAGCTCTGCATATCACCTGCTTGCAACAAGTTTAGCAGCAAATGACTATGCACGTTAATTCTGAAACAAATAGCACTTGGTTTGTATAATTTGTATAGTAGTTGTCAGTTTGTATAAGTTGTATAATAGTTTATTTTTATATAGCATTATCCTAAAATGTGCTATGCCCAGAAAAGAACATATCTTTAAAATAGCTGTTTCATCAGAACCATGGATTTAAATCATGCTGTTCATTTCTGATTTATTGTCATCACTTTTGTGTTGTATGTTCCTAGATTTATGCGAAGGAACAGTGGAAGGAATCGTTTTTACCTAATGAAAAAGGAATAAATGCATCTTTCTTGACAAACTGTCCACTGCTGTCCAAAAATCTCTCAGGAAAAAACACTTCTGGGTTGTTCCAGTATTTTTCATCAAAATGTACAGAGTAGAGGTTTGTAATAACTGTAGTGCCTTCAGGAATAGAGTAACCACGTACAACAGTATCTTTGGAGGTTGCGTGAAAAATACCTAGTGGAACTATGTTACAGAATCTTAGGACTTCGTGGAGAACAGCCTCAGTGTATGGCATTTTACATTTCTCTTCCCAAGCAGGCATTTTGTTTGGGCCGATGACTAAATCGATCTCTTTTTGAACATGTCCTGTTAGGAAAAGGAATAAGTGAAAAATCCTTTATATTTTATAGCTTGAAAATATACTTGTAAAAGATATTGAAACATGACATATCATACCAAAAATATAGTAGCTTATACGTTTTTAAGGTTAGACCTTCGTCTTCCTCTTGCTAGTAGGAATTCTTGTAAGCATATATAACAGTAATCTTTGTTTCAAGATTAACTATTAACAGTAAAATCATACTTTAATATATTCTTTTGTTCTCAAGTTTACTTCTGTTTCATCAAAGTGAAGGGAACAAGCATGAGACTGCAAAGATAATGCACTTTAAATACCTGAGTGGACACAGGTAACACTGATATTATCTACTTGCAATGGTGCTTGTCTAATACTGCTGAGTCTTTGAAATTGACTAAGTGTCAAATCATTCACTCTTAAACTGAAAATAATTCTCACTGTAATGTATCAGATAAAAAGAACTGCAGTAGCAAGATGCTGAATGTAACTGAAAAGAAAAAAATTCAATCCTCATTTTTTTAGCTATTTTTAAAATTAGGTTCATAGGAATAAGATCACTCTTCAGAAAAATCTCAAAGGCATTTGGACCTCCTCTTTTTTTTTTTTTTTCCTCATAAGCTTTCTTTGTTGAAACACAACCCCCTAATTAATTAAAACAAATTTGCATTTTTACATTTCATGTACAAATAATGAAAATCTGAATAGCAACAGGAAAATTCTACCAAGAATCACCAGGTTCTTCAATCTGATGTGACAGTATTTCGTATCAATATAAAGAGATGGGAAACGGCTTAGTGAAAGCACATCCTGTAATGTAGTGATTTATTGGCATGTATTGTCAAAAAAAAAAAAGTAACATCAATTTTTATTTTTATCTAGATGAACTGATATTGAATTCTGATCCAGGAATGTATTGTACTGTACAGTATCTAAGATCAGAAGATTATTTTAGGTGAGTGGATTTCTACAAAACTGGCCAGTGTACAGGAGAAGAGAGAATGTTTTTCTTGATCTCTATTGAATAACAAGATCTTGGTCAGAGCTCAGGGAGTTAGGATGTTTTAGTCTTTTTGACTACTTGTGGCACTTAAAATACCTCTTTTCAACACAAATACGTATCCTAAAACTTAAGTACCTATAATCATATTCTATCATTTTTAATTTTTTTTGGTAGACTTTCTGATTGCACTACTATCAAGCACGATGACAAATCAACAGAACGCAGAAACATAAAAGCAGTATATAATTATTTTAGAACTGTCTGTTTTAAATCATCTGAAATATGCTGACTGCTTAAAAATAACAACCTCACTTTTATGCTTCCACAAAAGAAGTATTCATTTTGTACTCAGTGAAGCCTACGTATTTCTCCTTAGTTAAACATCCATTACCACAAAAATAAAACAGAACTTTTCATATATAAAGAGATCTGATTTCTAGATAGAACTGGAGAGCCTTACAGACATGGGTAGTGTTGTTATCCCTAAACTAAAAGAATGTTCCAATTGATGTTAGAGCAGTATTATTTGGTCAAAGTATATTTACAAATTTGAGTCATCCACACTGCTTTTTCTCCAAACCATGAAAGATTCTATTTGAAGTAAGTGCTGCTAATTTTAATAGGAGAAATAAATCAGTAGGCAATGAAACAAGATGACTAGTTACCTCTGAAATCCAAATTTCTGCCCAGTGTCCGGGCTGATATTCAAACATCTAGTGCTGCCTTACTTCCCGATAGCTGTAACCTTATCTTCTTGTTTTTAAATGTTTTTTTCTTTCTTCCAGAAATATAAATAACTATAATCTATTTTGAATTGAGGTGCTTAAGGAAAATCGAAATTGCAAGTAAGATACCCCAAATACTTTTGCTGATGTTTTTACATTTTGTTATCATTTCTTCCTTAATTGCATGTATTTATTTTAACATATAGATTTAGTGCATCTACGAACCAATATTAAGCAATGCAATGCAGAATGTAAATATATTAGATGAAAAAAATCAAATCTCCATAATAAGCTGTAAAACAATTTAATAACATGCTAGAATGTTATTATCATACTTCATTTTATAATTTGCAATGGGAAGGTGTATCAGTTCCTCAAAATGTCAAAGTTCTTACCTTGAATGTTTGGATAAAGAGCCATAAATAACACCGCCCATCTCAAAACATTTGTTGTGGTTTCTGTCCCAGCTATGATGAGTTCTCCAACAGAGAAAATTAAGTTTTCTCTTGAATATGTAGATTCTGGATCACTTCTGTTGCAATCCATCTCATCTAAATATGCATCTATAAAATGCCGAGGTGACTGAGGTTTCCTATTTTCAGAGACTCGTTCTATAAGCTTATGAAGAAAGTCATAGACTTCTGCTGCATTTTTAAACAGCTGCTGGTGTTTCCCAAATGGCAAGATGCCGATCCAAGGAAAAGCATTATACAAAAATACAGAGGCACTAGCAGCTAATTCAACATTTTCACTGAAAATCTCGATCATGTGCTGAAATTCAGTATCTTCATACGTAAAACGTTCTCCAAAAATAATCAAATTAGTAATGTTTGAAACGGCATTTGTTATCAAGTGCTTCAGATCAAATGGTCTGCCTTTGTAGGTATCAATGGCATCAAGGAAAAACACAGATTCTTCTGAAATTTTGTGTTCAAAGGACCTTTGACCGTATCCAAAAGTTCGAAAGGTATTTACAGCTAGTTTGCGATGTTCTGTCCATCCTCTGCCATATTTACTGTTCAGTAAGCCTGAAAAAAATGTTTTGACACAGCATTTTATGCAATGCTTTTTTTTTTTCCTCAACGAGGCAATAAAACTATTTAACCATTCAGTCCACTCTAAAAGTATATTACTGCTAGTAGAATAAGCAATTAGAAGATTGCCTAAACAACCCCTCTGCCTCGAAGCTGAATTAGATACACCTGTGCTACTACAGGCAAGCAGACTTCATACCCTTATGTAAAAGCACGTCAGATCTATCTGGAAACATTTTGCATTTATGGAAAACTGGGACTAAGAGCAATTGCTATGAGTTATTTCCACTATAACGTCAGCAGGTACACCAAGAGGATTTTGCTATCAAAAAGCAAGCCTCCTGAGTCATAAGACATATACTAACATGTATTAATGCCCGCATTTTCCTTTTTCACTGAAGTTTTAACTTAGCTTTTACTAAAAGTAATATATCCTATAAACAAAAGTTGAGGTGAAGTCTGTCTATAACTAATTTTAAATAAGATCTTTTAAGATTAGATTCAAAGAATTCAAATACTAAGTAATCTCTCAGTATTTGTCTCCATCAGATTTATAAAAGTCATCTACTTCTCAGCATCTATGGGAGATAAAGTGCCGTTAGGATCCGGGGCTGCCAGTCTAGGTTAAAAATAATTATGTTAATAACCACTCTAAAAGAAAACCCTGAGTATAGGAAAGAACAAGGTGCAATTTTTAATGATGTGGCTGAAATCTGTACAATACAAGGTAAAAGAGCTGGTGCAAAACAGACGTTACAAAGCCAGGCATAAAAGGCAGAAAACAAAGAAACAGAATGGAAACACCAGAAGAAATACTGACATTTAAACTCAGAAATTAAATTTGAGGTGCAGCTCTTAAAGTCATCAAAATTTCTGAAGTTCCTCATACACCTGTATCTGAATGTTCAAGGCCAATTTAATACAGATCTTCCCACTAACAAGGCCACAGAAATTATATTTGCCAACTCAAAAAGACCAAATCTGCAAGTAAGGCAAAATGAGTTGCAAGAAAATAGAATCACAGAATCACAGAATGGCTTGGGTTGAAAAGGACCACAATGATCATCCAGTTCCAACCCCCTGCTATGTGCAGGGTCGCCAACCAGCAGACCAGGCTGCCCAGAGCCACATCCAGCCTGGCCTTGACTGCCTCCAGGGATGGGGCATCCACAGCCTCCTTGGGCAGCCTGTTCCAGTGCGTCACCGCCCTCTGAGTGAAAAATATGTTTCTCAGAGTTCATGCTAAACAACTGGAAGAGTTACAGTAATAGATAAGTATAGCTATTTCAGAAGACTCTTGCACTGCTCATAGCTAAAAGCTAAGAGATGCTTCAAAGCTAATTTGATTCCCAGAAACAAAGAAAATAGCTTTCCAACTGACATTAATTGACTGAGGAGGGTAGAGCATAGTGATAAAAAAATAAATAAATAAATTACATGTATCTTGCTGTGGAATTTAGCTCAGGAATGACAGTCTTTTCTAGATATCTTTAAAGAAGCATCGAGTATTTCATGATAAGAGATAAGGTAGAGAAAACAACTAGAGCAAATGTTGCATGCGATCATACAGCCTAGTAAAATCTTATGGACAAAAATGCATTTCTGTTTGAAGACACTAGCACTTACCTCCCATGTTTGTCAGCTTCTTAAACAAAGGAAGAGGTGGCCTGTCTGCAAAAATTTCGCTTTGGTGGACAAGGCATTCTTTCACTGCATCATAGCCATTCAGCACAATAGCAGATATACCTCCCAGATCAAGACTGAAAATCTTGAGGGAAAAAAAAGAGATTATAAAATGCTGTTACAACCAAATCTTACAAAGAAATAATGAAAACAAGCAAATATAGCTAATGAAAAAGTGACGCATCACTAAACCTCAATGCAAAATATGGATTTCATAAATACAGCAATAAACTTCAATGGGCGTACAAGAAACAGGAGTGTTTTCAAGTACTGACACAATTGTGGCATCACAGAGTTTGTTGTGAGCTAAATTAATCTCTGTCAAATGGTACAGTAAGTTAGCCTGTGCTACATGCTGCTTTGCAGTGCACCCTGTGGGACCAAACCACCGAAGTAAGGATTGGGAGCACTTTCATACAGTCATTAAAAAGAAAAAAAAAAGAGAGAACCTGTGCATATTTCAGAAAAAAAAAAAGTTTTTTCTCCAAATGCAAGTGGATGAAAGGTACATTATTTATAGAAGAACTAAAGTCCTTGTATTATATACTTTCATATTGAAACAAGGAAAGGGGGAAGTTTCGCTGCTATCTGTTGCTCCTTTCTTCCGTAGTATAAAAGAATCCAGTAGATGAATCTGGTTAAGGGCATTGTGATCGAAGCTACGAGTTCTTCTGACCAAATCTTCCATCACTTAGTGATGGCAGACATAGAAGTGGTGTCAGTGCTGGAAGACAGCCAAGCTCCTCCTAGTCCTTCCTCTCCCTGAAACCAGGCACCAGCTTACTTTGCACAGACTCCCAAAGACCCATCAGAAGACAGATATGATGGGCAACAAATGAGAGCATAGCCCAACTAGTCCCATCTCCTGTTTCCAGAAGTGCTCAGCATCTAGAAGTGCATCTTTGGAGAAAGATGCAATACACCCTGCAGAAGGCACATACAGGATAAACACAATGAAAATCTTCTCCTAAGCTTAATAAAATAAAAATGAGGCTACATTCTCAAGCCTGAAATTCTATATTCCTTTTCACACTTTTGTTGGCGTATTAAATCTGGTATTTTTCACCTACACAAATCTTCATTTTTTCTTCATTGCAGCATTGCTGACCATCGCTGTATGAAGAAGTAATGGGCAGTAGTTTAGTTACTCATTCTATGAAGTCTTTTTCCTTTTAGCAAATGCAAATTTTTCACTGTTGCAATTGCTCTTTTTTACATGATGAGAAGAAAGTACCGCTATACCTCTTGGAAGCATTTATTTTTGTATACTTCAATTATAGCCTGTTTATCATTCTTTGTATGTTGTGAAACACTTTTTAAAAGATCATTTCCTTGATCTCCTCTAGAGCTCCCAATATCCTGGTCTGCCTCCTGATCTACCCCAAATTCTGCAGAATCTTTGATGACAGCAGGTGAAGAGAACTGCAGTCAGCATTCAGGCAAGTATAAAGCTTAATTTTTGGATGATACTTTTGCCTTCCTATTTCCATTCAGTTCATCCCAGTATTTTCCTTGAAACACCTTTACTGCCAAAATAACAGGAAAGAGATGAAGAGATAACCCTACCCTTTCTGCCACTGAGCATGCTTTTCGTTCACACACTTTGCTTCTCGTTCATAAGACTATGACTGTTAAGTTTCTTCTGTAGCTTTCATAATGAAAAGCTTTACAAAAGGTTTTGAAAGACTTATGCACCATCACCAGTATTCTTTCACTGCCTTGTCCCTTTAAACCACTCTTAACAGTTTGAGGAAGTTAGTTGTCTAGGCAAGCCAGTGTTTGTTGGACTCAAAGCTCACTCTTTCCATCGCTTGAGAATCCCTCTAAGGAGAAGCCCGTAGGCGTTCCGGGATGGGGGGGGACGGGACGGGACGGGACGGGACGGGACGGGACGGGACGGGACGGGAAGAGGCGCACGGCTACACGTGCTGCATCTGCTCTGCCTGCCTTTCCGAGCCAGCACTGATAGCTTGGGCTTCGCTTTTTTTGAAGAGTGTAAGAATAGACTGCTTCCATGAAACGGGGTAATGAAAAGGAACAGCTGAGAAACAAGAAAACATGAAAAGGGGGGAAAAAAAAAAAAAAAAAAAAAAAAAAAAAAACCATCACAACATTCCTATATATGTATAAATGGACTGTCAGTAAGTACACTCCCATATCACTCTGAAGGCACTTTAATGCACAGTTCTTCCCGCGACAATGCCGCACTATGCCCGTGCCTGCCCTTTGCTTTCCTTTTGGCGAAGCCCCGCGAATGCAGGGCAGCCGGATGCTCGGCCACACCGCTGTCCCGAAGCGGAACACCGGCACGCACGGGAGCCGCTCTGTGCCCGGGGCCGGGCCGCCCGCAGCACGCGTCTCGCCCGACGCTCAGCGCCAGAGCTGCGGGGCCCCCGGCGCCGTCCCGCCCCTTTAGCGGCCAGGCCGTTCCGCCGCTCCGCCCGTCGCCTGCCCCGGCTCGGCGTCTGTGCCGGCTCCCGCCCGGTACCTGCCCGTGGATCTGGCTCTGGCGCCGCATGTAGACGTGCGGCTGCTCCGCGCCCAGGGAGTGGATGTTGCCGATGAGGGGCAGCCCCGCGGGGCCGGGAGGGAAGCCGGGCGGCCGCCGCTGCTTCAACAGCTGCCGAACTACCAGCGCGAACAGCAGCAGCAGCGGCGGTAGCGCCAGCAGCAGCCAAGGCCCGCCCCCCGCTGCCGCTGCCGCCGCCGCCTCCGCGTCCCCCGCCGCCGGCCCCATCGCGCCGCTTCCTCCCGGCCCCGGCTCGCTGCCCCGCGTTGGGCGCTGGCAGAGCCGCCCCGCGTAGACCGGCCCCCGGGAGCACCGCCCCTCGCGTCAGCGGGCCGGGCTGGCTGCGGGGCGGGACGGGGCTGCGCTGGTGGAGCGCTGAGAAGCTTTTGGCGCCCGAATGAAAATAGCTTTCTACGCCGACCTGGAAAAACAGGAAAAGCAGACATACGCGCTTTGGGGGCGTCTTTCCCGGAGCCTCCTCGGGTCTGGAACAACTGCAGACGGACAGCCCCGTCGCTTTTCCTTCCCTTCTCGCCCTCCCTTCTAGCCCCGATAAAGAGAATGTGCCCGTCCGACGGGGCTCCGCTGGTGGGAGATGGGCACCGTCGGCAGAAGCCTGATGTCTGCTGGAGGACATCTCTGCGTAACTCGTTATTGCCGCTGTTAGCGAGCAGGGTGGCACCTCGGCAAAGGGCTGCAGATACTGGACAAACACAGACTGCTTCCTGCCGAGCTAAGAATGCAGTCCCACAATGAAGAATAACATCCTGTTAAACGGTTCTTAAAAAACCTCACTCTGTTTCCGCTCATGTTGTTTTACTTTTCTATCACTGCTACCGTACGAGTAGATCTTAGCATACCAGGAGTACTGATGCCCTGCTAAAATTACAGTGCTGTGTCCAATCAGCCTTTCTTTCTGCTGATTTTAGCTCAGTACCTCCAGTAGTTCTGTAAGAAGATTAAGATCTGCACTGATACAGAGTCTGTACTGATGAACTTCATAAATAACCTAACTGATCAAAGTGCATCGCATTCTCGGTCATCAAAATATTTAATGCTTAATCCCCAGTATGTTCCTGTGTTGGGATGTTCCGCTTCTGATGTGGAGGTATTAACTTGAGAGCACATGGCCCAGAGGCTGAGGATGGCCCCTGATGCTGCTCAGAAGGCAGGTGAAGACAAAATGAAGCACGTCAAAGGCATCACTTTGAGAGCACAGAGAGGAGGTACTGTGACTGGGATGGCGGAAGGGGACTGGGAAATGATAAGGTGTGGCCTTTTGCCTGGCATTTTGGGTGCAAGTTATCTTACAGAACCATAGAATAACCTGAGTTGAAAGAGACCCGTTAGAGTAATCAACTCCAGCTCCTGGCTGTACACAGGACCACACAAAAATCAGACCCTATGTCTGCAAGTGCTGCCTTAACGCTCCTTGAACTCCAGTAGATAAGTGTGATCACCGCTGCCCTGGGCAGCCTGTGCTATGTCCTCTGGTGCACAACCTGTCCCCCATTTCCAGCTGCCCCTCCCCTGGCACAGCCTCCCCTCAGCCCTGTTGCTGTCACACAGAGCAGAGCTCAGCACTGCCCTTCCGCTCCCTGTGAGGAGCTGCAGCCACCATCAGGCCTTCCCTCAGCTCCTCAGCTCTGGGCTGAGCAAACCGAGGGACCCAGCAACTCCTCATACATCCTTCCCTGTAAATCCTTCACCATCTTTCTTGTCACCTTTCAACACTCTCTAGTAGTTTTATATCCTTTTTGTATTGTGGCACCCAAACCAGCACGCGGTACTCAAGGTGAGGTTGCACCAGCACAGTGTAAAGCAGTGCAATCCCTTCCCTCACACTTTGTTTCATTATGAAATTTCCTGTCATCTTGACTGAATTACTTTGGCCATGCCTGCAAAAACATCAACGTGTCAGTGCCCTAAGATTTCTCACCAGTGGGCAACAGATTCAGGACACCAGTTTGGCTCCAACCAGAGGCAGAATGAGGGGAAGTGATTAAAAAAAAGGTCTGTAATTTGCTTGAGCAGCTGTGCTGAAACACGCAAACTCAAATGGGTGGATTCAAACCTACTTAAGTAAGGAAGAAGGGGTTTACCATCAGCATATTTAGGTGAACGGAGGTACGCAGATGAGCTGATCAAAATATACCTGTCCCAGATCAGATGACACTTGAATAGTTCTCAGAGTGTCTGAGGAAACATAGCCTAGCTGCAATTGCTTTGATTTTCACTTTTAAGTGTGTAATACATCACATGCACCCAGAGATGATTTCCAGAGCATCTGTCTAAGAAAAGAGAGCAAAAGTGATTGACTTCTTGGCAGCAAGCATTCTGGGGAGGAGAAACAGAAAACAAACATAGCATAGGAAGATCCAAGAAATAAAAGGAGGTACAGAAAAGCCCAACAGTCATTTTCAAGAGGAGGAGAGAACAATCAAAACTGATCTTATCATAGTATTTAGACCCTGTGGTGATGGAGGAAAGAAGATGGTGCTATTCGCTGTAACAGAGGATGAGAAATGAAGCACATGATTGCAGAGCTGTTATATCAGATTTGGTCAAGCCAAAAGGTCATGAATCTACTAAGGTTAAAAATCCAACAGTCTCTAAAGAATGATTAAATGGAGGAAAAGTATGACTGAAAGCCATGGATAAGTATGACTGAAAGTTGTCAGAAGTGATAAATGAAGCTTTGCAGACAGATGACATCACGTAAGAACAGAGATGCAGGGATTCAAGAACCCATTGGGCTATCCAAGATGGATTCCTTGCCAGTTCCTCACTGATCTTTTTATATTTCTTTCATTCTTTTGAGAGTGTGGGGGTAGCTTGTGCTGAATTGCTACTTTGGGAAGGTTTTACTCATCTTAATCACAGATGATCAAATGAGCAAACTCATAGGATGAGTAAAGGTTTTGTGATTTCAATTATAAAAAATGATGGCTGAGTAAGGAAACCCATTAAAGTGTGTATCTTTATTAAATTCTAAAACATTCTGGTCATCACAATTCACAATTACTTTGCACCATAAATCCTGTAAGGAAAAGTTGGATGCAATTAAGTAACAGCAAAGATTACGTTCCTGCCTTCTCCAGAAAAGCAGAAGGCAGTTCTTTGAAAGGAAGTGACTATGCACGTGCATAGTTTTGACTTCAGAAGGAATTTGAAGAAATCTACTCATAGCTGGGATTGCTCTTTCAGTAACAATATTCGAAGTCCAATGACAACTCTGTTACATTCTTGGGAGGAAGATAAAGTTGCTTCCAAGCTCCATCAAGTATCTCACCAACTTGTATCAAAGCAGGCTTCTTTCTTTGTCGAGCACAAGTGGCTTTTGTGAAGAGTCAAAGAGTTAAACAGCCAGCTGAGAAGCTATTACACCTGGTCCTCCCCACACACGTGGCACTGCTGGCAACAACAGGGACCTATGGCTGTAGCAGCCCACGGCATGGGGTCAACAGAATGATCCTGGAATGGGCTGATCAAACTGTTAAATGACACTGTGGCTTAATCACAGTTAGGGTTCCCTCTTCTATTGAGGCAAAGAATGAAATACTGACATGAGCTCTCCCAGGCTCTTAGTATCTTGTGAAGAACAAATACAGGGTTAACTTCAGGATTCACCAGACAGTTTCTCACTAGATTTTTGCTGACACGCTCTGATGACATATAAGATAGCAGCGTAGCACTTGTGCAAGCGATCAAAACAAGGTTTTATAACTGTGCTATTGCCTAACAAGGTCTGTTTTCAGTTCTGAGGCTGCTTTCCAGGTAAGGAGTTTGTTCAACTCCTATCTCAGCTGGAGAACATGTAAAACTGAAGTGGAAATAGGTGCTGTGTTTCAGAGTGAGATTCTCCCATGCAGTTTGTCCCCTCTGTGTTAGCCTGGTCATGCTGTGAGTCTGTCCATGGCTGAATTTGGTGAGCTGAAATCTCCCCTTCAGGGATTCCCCTTGTCACAGCACTGGAGGTACAGCCTGGAACAGAACTGGGTCTGGCTGGAGTACTGCAGAGTTTTGCCAGTTCTTAAGGGTGGAAGTGTTGCCAGGTGGCATGAACTGGGCCTGCAGCCTCTGTGAGCCTGCAGGATGGAAGACGATGGAGCCGCAGCCAGCTTTATTATGGTCTGCCCCTTCTCCCCTGCCATAGAACCCTCAGTGCCGCACAGCGTGACCCACTTTGTTGTAAAAGATTATTCTGCACCAGGTTTTTGAGTATATACAGGGAAAGTACTTCAAAGCCAAAGCTCATTAGGAGCGTTTCAGTGAGATTAAAACAATCCAGCATCGATCTTCTGTTTAAAATGTCTTCCATATTTCAGTCTGGAAGCTTTTCTAAGGCATTTTGGAAGATCTGAATTTGCTTCCAGACTGATTCATAGATTTCCCAGTAATTAGCTCAATAACAGTTCCTTTCTTGAGAAACGAGTCACTGAAGCACCCTGAATGCTGATGCTATTAAAAAGGGAACCCTCTGGTGTTGGGATCTGTATCCATGTTCTGGTTCTCAGTGAAATGCTGCATTTTTCTAAAGAGACAAACTCTTTCTTTTTTTGGCCAAATTTAAATGAAACTACATGATGGATGGCTAAAATATAATTTGTGCTGGTAAATCTGACACGAGCTTAGTCTAAATATGGACATTGCCTTCTGAAGGCTGTGGTTGGGAAAGGATCAGATAATTTAGGGAGGTAAGATCTAAAGACCTGTGCTAGTAAAAGTTTGGACGATAGGTAAGGTGTTATGTTTCAGAGCTTAAGTCTCTAGATGTTAAAATTACAGAATCTCAGAAACTGGAGATGAAAGAGATGAAGAAAGCTCGTTTAGTTAATCGTGTTCCCTTCCCAGAATGAATATTATCTACATGATGTCATTCCTGACAGATGTTAGACTATCATGCCTTACAGTGGCATAGAAACTGTTAGTCTAGTGCAATAGAAATTGTTCTTGTATGGCACTAATTTCAATTGTAGGAAGCTCTTTCTAACGCACAGCATTTCTACTGTTGTCTTTTAAGTTCATATATTTTTACATTTCGAGCACATTATTACTTCTTTGTAGCAAGTATTTATGTTTTGATCTTTCTCCATGATCTTTCCTTCTGCTGTTTCTCCAATCTTCACTCCCTCCAAGTTGCCCAGGTCTTTCTGAGGTATGTCATGCTACCCTGAACAGAGTACAGTGAGGTCTAGGTCTTATCAGCAGCAAGTGGAGTGCAAGGATTAGCTCCAGGGCCTTAAACACGACATTCCTGTTAACAAACAACTTTATTTTAATACAGCACCATGTGGCTAACTCAGGTCCTGATTAATTTTCTGCGGGGCAGATTGGGGTCACACATTAGAAAGATGTTTTCATGGGTATTCAGCAGCGTTCACTGTCCCCTGTATGAGTTGTCATCTTCTTCATTGGAAGTGTTTTCCAGCCATGTGTGGAGATACGAAGCTGAATTAGGCATCTACCTGGAACATGGACAGGTAGAGACACAGAGACAGAAAGGCTGTGTAGCTTTTATAACCCACTTTAACATGAAACATCCTGCTCTGCAAATCAGGTGACATTTAAGAACCTCACTGCAATGTCTATGGCTTGTTGGCACGATGGCAATATTTATAGCAGAAAAACAAATGGTTGTGCTTCAAGACGTATAGCTAAACAACATGCAGTAGGATATTGGAAGAAATTCAATCAAATGTAGAGAAAGAAAGTCAATTGAAAAGAGGGCAGCCTTTTCTGATTCCCTACAAACTAATTAAAAGAGGAAATTCTTTTTTTTTTTTTTATTTGGAGCTGCAGGTTGTATTGGATAATCTAGCTTCTTATTAAAAAAAAATCAAGTCATTCTGTAGCACTTCAGTTCATCTCCTTTGAACCTGTACAAACTGATTGTTTCACCTGACATCAGGCACTGAAGGAAGCAGAACCAGATCCTTGTTTCTATAAACCTCATGTTTCCTTAGTGCAGTGCTCACAGGTACCCACTGCACTAGTTTTCCCACAAATACTTAACCTCTGGTTTTGGATTTATCCAGCAGCAGGAAACCTTGATCCCATAACAGCCCTGCCACTTTTTGGCAGTTTCTAAAACTAGACAATCCCATCTTTGGAGTTCTTTCATAGCTGTTGCTTCTCCATCTTATGTATAAGAGAAGAGAGGAAGAAAATCTATCTGATGAGACCAGCTGATGTATAATTGTGGGGAAAAAAAACAGAAGGAGCTGGGAGTCCCTCCATTAGTGCTGGCAAGGAGCAGCCAAAGCGCTTGCCAACATCCAAATACTATTTCATCTTTACGCTCACAAAAGTTTATCTATTAGCACTAATACCTGTTGCTTTAAATTTATGTTTCTTCCTGTGAAAGCCTAAAGTAGAAACGCTGGCATCTGAAATCCGTAATCAGTACATCCTGAGGGCTCCAGCCCGGGGCTGTTATGTTGGCAAGAGAAGTACTTGGAGTGACTGGAGTTGGCTGTAAGATGGAATACAGCTTGCTATCCCTCTAAAGAACTGAGATACTCTATTCCTACATGGTCGTCTGGGTTTTTTAAAGGTTAAAAGATAAATATTCCTTGCCGAGTAAATAAATCCCCAAAGAAAATGAGTGTGATTAATTTTTAACATAGAAAGGGAAAGGAATGGTGGAAGGCTGGGGCTGTGAGTTCAGTCCTGGAGCTCCCACACCATACATCTGTTGATGGAGCTGCACAAGTCACGCTGAAACAGCAAAAGCGATGCCGACCTGTTCCTTTGGGTGCTACCTCACGTTTGTAAATGAAACCTCAGAAAGACTAGCTGAGAAATCAGCACAGAAGTGTCGGAAATATATTTAAAATTAAATACTTCAGTTCCTTCTCTCGGGAGACCGAAGGTTCCCCTGGCACGCAGCCGTGCATCACAAACTAACTTTCCACGTGCGCGTGTGGGAGCAGCAGGAGGGCTGTGGGACGAGCCTAGCCGGGAGGGAGCCGTAACGGGATGCGTAACGGGGAGCCCCGGGCCGGGCTCCGTTCGTCTTAAACGGTTCTGCAGTCATCGTTCTGCAGAACGAGAGCGGAAAAGCGGCAGCCAGAGCCCTGCCGTAGCGCGGTGCCCCGCTGCGGGGCGGGAGGAGAATGAAGAAGCCGCCATCGACTGATCAGCGCGCCGCGTCCATGCTCCTCTTCCAACTTCCAAGACAGCGAATACCTGTTCTCGTTTCTCCCTACCTTCGTTCGTCTGCAGGTGAAATGCGTTGCTTCTGCCATCAGGAGCCGTCTGTGAAACAAACAAGAAAAAAAAAAATAATGCAAGAGGATGCGGCAGCAGTGCCCGTGTCAAGTCGCCCGCCTGCACCGAGCACGGAACGAGCCGTCCCGCACCCCGCCCGCTGCTCACCTCCGCGCGGCCGCTGAGTCCCGCTCGCAGCCTGGGGACAGATAGCGACAGCGCAACGCGGGGCGCGACCTCATACCGCGGGCGGGGCTCGGCAGCGCCGCAGGGAGGGGGCCCGGAGCCAGAGGGGCCGGGGGCTGCCGCTTCCCCCCTCTCCTTCCACCCGCCCCATCGGCGGCTGCGGAGTCGGGGGTGTGGGTTCTTCTCCTCCCTGCTCCCGCCCGGGCCGGAGGCGGCTTTCCGCTTTTCTCCGGTCCTCGAGACCCCTCGGCAAACACTCCTCCGCCCTTGCAAACATCCTGGCGGCAGGTGCAAAGGGTCCTCCGCGGTGATGCGTGGAGCCGCGGCAGCTGTCGGTAATCCGCAACCGCCCGCCTGTCCCGCGCTCCATCCCCCCGCCTCTTCCGAGCGCCGGAAGGCGCCGCACCTGCCCGTGCCGGTAATAGCGGCGGCAGAGATGACGGTGATGATTTCCTCGAGGGCTGCGGGATCCCACCGTGGTGCGAGCCCGGGGGAGGCGGCGAGGGCTGCCGCTCTCAGCCGCCCGGGGCTCCTCGCTCCGGCCGGCAGGGACCCGTCAGGCTCCGCTCAGCACTGTGCGTACGCTCCGGCTTCGCGGCCGCAGCCCCTCCCGTCCGAACACAGCCGTCGGGGCGCCGATAGAACGGCAGAGGCCGCCCGGAGCGAGCCCGGCGGGGGGGAGGGAGTTGGGGAGCGTGCGGCCGGGCATCGTGGGAGGCAGTTCGCCCTCCTCCCCCCCGCCCTGCCGCCGCCGGCTTTTTTGTGAATGGGACGGTGGGACCGAGCGGGGCATGACGTCACCGCCGGGCCGGGCGGCCGGGGAAGTGATTGGCTGGCGGGGCCCCGCGGGCGCCCACGCAGGCTGCCGCGGCGGCAGGTATAAAGGGCGGCCGGCGGGCAGCGCGCGGCACCGCGGCTCGGCGGCAGCAGCACGGCCTCCGCTCCGCGCGGCACCGCTGTTCTGACCCGCACCGCCGGTAAGATCAAGATCCGCGTGCTGCGGCGCTCCCGGCTCTCTCGTGTCATTACGCTGACGTGCGGGGCGGTAACGCGTTAGTTCTGTGGGTGGGTGTGTGGAGAAAGAAAGCGAGCGGAGCAGGTAGGTAGGAGCCGACCCTCGCACTCCCCATCCCTGTGACGCTTGCAGGCTGAGAGGTGTGGGGCAGCCTCCTTGTAGGGCATTGCCGGTGGCCTTGGGGCATCTGAAGGCTGAACTGGGCCGGGAACGGGCGGCTGAGAGATCTAGAGCTGGTGGGGCAGTTACCCGTGTGCCTGTCTAACTTGGAGAGCTGATGCTGTGAGGAGCAGAGCTGTAACTCAAAGCAATTCGATTATGATTTCTTTTACAGGGTTTGCTTTTGCGACAGGTTGTGTTTGTGGGTGTTTTTTTTGTTTTTTAGTATTTTTTTGCTTTGTTTTTAATAGCTTCTCCTGCCTCTAGTTTCTGAGTAGGAATACTGATAGAAATGAAGTTGCTTAGTTCTTAAGGCATAATTTAAGCTGGGACATTAGCGTGCTAACTGCCAAGAAGCAAGCAGCTTCAGGTACAGTGCCAGCAGTGGCACTTCATTCTTAGCAGTGTTAAACTGTAAGCATTTTTCTCCTTCTCTTTCCTCATTAATTTTTTTTTTTTCCTCATGACTCTTCTCACACAGCTGCCTCTTTGCATTGCACACCCTGAATGCCATTGTGTAGCAGACAGGGGGATGTGTTTTCACCCAGTCTGGGGGGAAAGGCTGCATTAGGCTGAAAGCAGCTGGACAGAACTGCAATTCAGAAAGACTGTGTTTATGTTCCCTGTAATAGTATTCAGTTATCTTAAAATTCCAAGGAAGCTAAAGCAAAATGGAGTGATTAAAGGTAATGTTAGGGGAAAGAAAACAGTTAAACAGAACCGTGAGCACTTGTGCAACTTGTGGCTAGCAGAGGATGGCCTCCTCAATAGGTCTTACAGGATCGAGATGATTGGAAAACAGCCATTGCTTGATATGCCTCTTTGTTGTAGAGAGGAAATCATGGTTATGCTGAAGATTTCATCTTTCCTTGCTGTTTATGCCTTGGTTGTGTGCCAGATGGACAGCTTCCAGGCAGCTCCAGTCAGGTAAGAAGCCGGTCGTATTGCTGAGTGCTTTGTCTGAATGGTTTGGAAATACTTAACTTTCATTTTTTTTAAGAGCTCTGGGAGAGAATAAGACTACAGAAAGCTGGCTTCTTCTGGGCTATCTATGCTATTCATGTTTTTCTAACTAGGTGTATAAAACACCTAATGCTGTGCATGTGTGTGACTCGCATTTTCACACCCGTGAAAGGCACCGCCGATGACGTACAGCAGTGCAGGGCACACTCCTCTCTCCTTTACGTGGCTCTCTGTGTTCATCCTGTTTTCTTGCCTCTGCGTAGACCTGGCTTGGAGTCCATAACAGATCGAGTGACGCTCAGTGATTACGAAGCTCGGAGATTATTAAATGCGCTGGTGAAAGAATTCATACAGATGACAGCAGAGGAGCTGGAGCAAGCCTCTGAGGGGAACAGGTAAGGACAACGACTGTGGGGGTTGGGAAAGGTCAAGTTGGATGTCAGACACTTCACAGAGAGCCACCTGAGCAGACCCTCTCTCTTTTGTTTTTGTTTTCTTGGGGTTATGGTTAACTGATCACCTAATTTATAAAGGAGGATAATGTAGAGACATCGTAACGTTTGTGTCAGGAGAATGGCTTCCACTTAGTTAACCTGCTTCTATCTGCCTCTTACAACCGAAAGTGGAGGGCGATTTCAGCTTGAGTGAGGGGGTTACGGGGGGAAAAAAATACAGCAAAAGGTATGTTTTCTTAGTGGGAATTTAGGGGTCATTCAGTCACTCTTGGATTCTCTGTCATGAAAGTGCATGCTGTTGTAAGGCATGGAAAGCCCCTGGCAGAGGGGAGGTGCCCTCCCAGTGCACGCAGTGCCATCTCCCCCCTGGAGCAAAGGCATGCAAGAACGTTTGCATTATCCTAATAGGATTTGTATTGCAAAGCATGGTGATGATGTATGACAGACTGAAAAGCATGCTGAATACATGGAGAGTGAAACTTGCTGTCTCCTAACTGCAAGCATCTTAAAGGCTAATGAGCTTGCTTTTTCAACAAAATGAATTCATTGAAAACGGTGGTTTTCTTTCTAAGTGCATTTGTCTGAACCTTGCTTGCATGGAGCGTGATGTGGAGGGATTATTTTTATATTATTGCGTTTGTATTATTTATTGTATTATTTTGATTTTCTTAACAGCAGATATTTGCCTAGGGAAGAAATGCATGACTGTGCATGTTTGAAATATTCTTCTTTTGGGCATGGTTTGTTTGTTGTTTTTTTTTTTTCCCCCCCTGCAGCCTGGATAGACCTATTTCCAAACGCTGTGCCAGTCTGAGTACTTGTGTGCTGGGCAAACTGTCTCAAGAGTTGCACAAATTGCAAACTTACCCTCGTACTGACGTCGGGGCTGGAACTCCTGGCAAGAAAAGAAATGTGCTGAATGACCTGGAACATGAACGCTATGCAAACTATGGGGAAACCCTAGGAAACAACTAGGCGTGCTTATTTCTACCCTTCTTCCCTTCCATCCCCATCCTCCCCCCCTTTTTTTTTTAAACCTGATGCATGTGGATCTAACTTTGATTGCTAACTCTGCTGTGTTCTTTTGATTCTGTTTTTGACAGAGAATGTTTGAGGTGGACCTAATGTTAGCAAGGCAGAACATAACACACACATCAAGCTAGGGGAAAAATAAATAAAAATAGACAGCGCTGCCTCAATTTCAAATGATTTTCTTAGGTATTGATTTTAAAAAATGAATCTAGAAAAGGCTCTTCATTTCTGGCTACTAAATGTACAAGTAGACTTTTTTTTCTGTGCCTGCCCACGCACTTGTTCAATAAACCTATTTTTCTATAAGGATTAGATCTGTTTTGTTTACTTGTTTTAGAATGTGAGACTTCTAGATAAGGCTAGAGAGGTTTTGTACGTTGTTGTGTTCAAGAGAGGCAATGCAAGAAATTCTAGAGAAGTTTAATAAGTTAAGAAAATGCAAAGGTATCTTAGAAGTTATTCATGCGCATGGGAATTATACAATATATGCACTGGTGTAACCAAGCATGCATGCAAACCTGTTAGTAAATAGCCTGAGATGCAAAGGAGTCAAGAAAGGCTCATGCAGAGCTGTACAAACTAGGAACATAATCCTGACTGTGTGCTGAACACTTACAGGTAAGAATTTAATATTTTCTCTGCCTTTTTTTTTTTCCTTCTCACTTGATAAGTCTTCACACTAGTGTAATTGAAACCTGAGTATGCTTTAAGTAAAGAAGCTAAATAATGTTGTTCTTATTGCTTAATGTTTAGATAGTTTTGCCTGTATTTTCAAAGAAATGCTTACTTTAGCTGTTTCTCACAGTATGTTCCATACCTTTATTTCCAGTTCTTCTGTTGCAACATCATATTTCTCCTATAAGCAGAAGCCTGTTCTGAATCATGGCATCAGTGTTATAAACAATATTATTTGTTACCATTAATGAACTGTCCTGCAATGCTTTTCTGAGCAAAATTGTTCTTCCTTCAGATGCTTGTCCTTGCTTTAGTAGAAAATTTTCAAGCAAGGTCTGAGTGGAAATGTATGCCATGAAATACTGTCTAGCAAAAAAAAATTACTTGCCATGGGCTTACCTGAAGATATTCTGATGTCAGTGTAGTATTTACATAGCAATGAGCTGTACTGAACTGGGGTCCAGTGGCAAGAAAGATGTTTCCATGTTCCCACTGGATATGCAGAAGTAGTATGCTTGTGTGTGGTTCAGCTCTGCACGCACATGAGTGGCTGCTGGGCCCCTCACAGTTTTGTGAGGAAAGGGGATTGGTTAAATATCCCAGATCTGCACCTCACCAGCATCTCTGTGCTTGCCGTGGTACCTTGGAGACAAGAAACAGCTCAGATGTCCCGAAAGTCTGGTTTGGTCCAATTGGTCTTCACTTCAGACAAGCCCTTCTTGGGCAACTACCTTTCACAAACTGAGCCTGATACTTAGAAGAAAAAGCTTGTTGGTGGAGCAAATGAAATGCCTGCTATACAACAAGCCTGCCCTTGCTTTTGTGGAAAAAGCTTTCTGAGGTATAACATCCCTTACTGCCATCTTGTTGCAAGCAGGGTAGAGACCTTGGAAACTGACTTGGAACTAACTTTGTTCTCCTTTCAAAAAGCAGTGTAACAGCACAGAAAAGGGCGTGCAACACAGCTACCTGTGTGACCCATCGCCTGGCAGACTTCCTGAGCAGGTCGGGAGGAGTGGGCAAGAACAACTTTGTCCCAACCAACGTGGGCTCCAAGGCTTTCGGCAGGCGAAGAAGAAACGTTCAAATATAAAGAGCTGAATGGTAACATGCATATGGTAAATATATTGCATAAATAATCTTCAGGGCAGGCAACCCTTAGGTAACCTGAGTTTGCAGAACTTCAGTGTTGCTGGATGAGTAACAGGCTTGTAATAAAAGTACCCCTGGTAAATAGGATAAGTAAGGGTATAAAAAGCTGTTACAAATGTTAGTGAAGTTTGTGGAGAAGGACTTTCAGAGGTGTTCCCCTTAGGTAGCTGACTCCACAGTGCATTATCTAAATGCAACTGTATGGTTGGAATCGCTTTTCTCATTTTGCTGGCAATGTTTAATTATCAACATATGGGTAACTCTGTTTGTTTCTTTCAGGTTGATGTGAAACTGCAGACTCAGCTTTAATTTCTAATGAATGGAACTCTTCTCCACAAATCAAGACAGCCAAAAAAGATTAATTTTGCATCCTAATATTGAAAGCGTTTTGTTTAAGACAAAAACGAGAACACTTCTGTTATGTATAGAACAAGGGACTCTAGTTATTCAAGTTAAATTATTGTATATTCTTTTTATATGCAACTCTATTTCAAATAAAATGTGACAGCATCTATTATTTATCTTCTAGCATATATGTGATCCATGCTATTTATCCTGGCACTGCTGCCAAAACTCGGGGAGTTGTACTGAGCTGCTGCCTAGCAAGGCGTGTGTGTATAACATGGTGTGCTGTGCCTTGGTGTTGAACACTTCACTAACCTGATTGTACAGTATGTTTAAAAAAAAAAAAAAAAAAACCAAACCAAAAACAGAGAACAACCTCTTAACTATTGTATCATTTGTGAATTTAAGCAAAATTAAAAAAAAGTATTTTTAGATACACTTGGAATGAGAAACTGATTTATTTATTTTTTTTTTTTTTCATTTTGGATGCACTTACAGAAGCTTTTGGCAGTAACCCAGCATCACTGCAAATTAGATGGCCCAGTCATCTCTTACAGCCTTATTTGCTGTAGATGTAGGCTTTGAGGCAAGTGGTCCAAACTGGGAGAAGAGCAGCCTTAGAGTATGCATTCAGAAACCAGTAAGTGAGTGGGGTACTGCTTACTGAGACTTGTGTTAAAAACAAAAAGTCACACTTCTGTCTAAAAAAAGGAGTCCAGAGGCAACGTTTATCATGTGTGAGTTAAGACAATGTTTTCCTATGGGCTGTAGTTGGGCTGAAACAGCCTAATGTGCCTTGTGGGTTTAAGGTTAAAAAGGTAAATTAGAAAGGAACTTTAAAAGGTGCTCCGGAAATATCCATTTCTTTTAAGCAAGCCTGAGCCTAAGTCTACTTAGGGATCAGGGACAAATAATTAGAGTAAGTGGAGAAGAGGGTAGCTGGAAGCAATCCATGGCTCTTTAAATGATGCTGCCAGCTCCCTCCACAAAGCTGCTGCTTTTTCAGTTTAGTAGCTGAGTCAGATGTTCGTTTAGACACAAATTTTCTGCTCTACAGTTGGACTCCCAACTCACTGTGTAAAGTAGATATTTAAGCCCCTCATCATATCTCTGTCTGTCTTTGCTGCAGGTGTAATAGGAAAAAAGAGGAGCGAGGTCAACCAGGTGTAGATAAAGCCAGTAAGGCTGCCCAGTGTTGATGCTGTTTCTGTAGCTCATTCACGGCCGTGGCTTTACTCCTTGAGGGACATTTCAGCTATAAGTAAGTTAGTGTACAAAGCAGACCTTGTAGGCATAACTTGTGAAAGATATAAGCCAGTTTAGGGGGGAAAGTTCTACTGTTTGAGTGGGTAAGGAAGGGTGCAGAATGAGTGGCCTCTTCCTAGGTCAGCTGAGAAATCTGTTACTCTGAGACAGTTTAGCACTTTTTTTTTCTCCTGTGTACTTCTGAAGTAGCTTAGATTTACTACATCTGTATTTACTACAACTGCATGACTATGCCCTGCCCTGCCCTGCGTGACCCTGCTTGGGTCATGTGTGGAAGACCCAATTTTGCAGTCAGGAAGCATTTTTTTCCTCTAGATTTCAGATATTTTTTCTCTTTTTATTTTTTCTTTGTACAAAACGTGGATGATGTGCTGAGGTCACCTGATCACAACAATACTCCTTTCCATGTCACTGTAGAGCCTTGGAACAAAGGTGGCAGGTGGTTTTTGGTCCCTATTATAGCACCCAGCTTAATCTGCTCCAAAATAAAATGCCTAAGCTTAGTTACTGGGATGAGTGCATGTAAGTCAGTGATGCATTTTCAGTAAGAAGCCAGGTAAAGTTCATGGTCTCCTTCTGGCCTTAAAACAGACACTCAAGCACTTTATTGTTTCAGTTTACAGCTGAGACATCTGAGGCTCCTTCATGTGTAGTTTCCAACCCCTTTAAAAAATCAGATCTTTTTTTCACAAACTCACTATTGTCTTTCCTGTCAGCCAAAGGGATTTCCTCATTTCCTCAGACTAATGTTCTACATCAAGCCACAAACCTAACATAGGCAGGACATTCTAGTAGTGATTTTGGTTCTTACATTGTTCTGGTTGGAGAAAAGTTGGATCAAACTTTTGTTGTGCTTTTTTTTTCCTTCTTTTTCTTTTTCTTCAGGAATAAATGGTTTCACATCTCAAGATCTATGCCTGCTGTATCTTCAGTTGTCTCATTAATTTCTCCATCTGCACATCAGTGCAATACTCTCAACAAATAAATAGAGAATCATACAACTGTTAAAGTTGGAAAGACCATTAAGATCATTCAGTGCAACTATTTAACCCATGCCTCTGACCACGTCTACTATTTTGGAATTAGAGTTTAGTAAAGGAAAATATGTTTTCTATTGTAATTACTTTCCCATTTTAATTGCATTACTGATAGCTGGTGGCAAATATAATGTTGGTGAAGTATGTGGGAGTGATATCAAACCCAAGTTATTCAGTATTCAGTCAGCCAAGACAATATGAGTTAGCCATGCACAGGTCTTTGTATTGTTTATGAGGCAGTATCATCATGCTTATAGACTGGTTCTGATGTTCTTAGGTATTTGTCAGTATGCACTTTTCTTGACAAACCTGTTTCTTTTTTATTCTGTGTGCAAGCAAAGTCTTTGGGGTGGGGCTTTGCAAGTAAAGTTGAAGAGGGAAGAAATTTGTGAGAAAGAACTCTCTGAGGGTAATTTCTTGAAAACTGTCTTCCCATCACTGTAGATTTTGGGGGGTTTTATTTTGCAGAATTTGTAGGTTTTTTTGTGGTTTTTTTTTTGTTTGTTTTTTTTTGTTTTTTTGTTTTTTTTGTTTTTTTCTTTTTTAAGAGTACAGATACAGACACAAGCATGCTGTGAGCCTAAGGCAGATAGATTATGAGTTCCACCTGGTCTTCTTCCCCAGCTGATGGGAAGTAGAAAGGCACCATCTTGTGGCCAGCAAATAAGCACAGCGAGGACCTACAGAAGACCTCTCGTCTGAAATACACACATGCTCCTGCTTTTGTCTTGCTGGTGAGTGCAGCTTCCAGTGGGGATGTGGGCCAGGTGAGCAGGGGTGGCCTTGGGCTGGTGTCATGGGGCATCCCACATGCCCACCTCCCAGAGCCTTGTGGGAGAGGGGACAGCAGGAGGGTGTTGTAGCCTGCCTGGGTATCACAGGTCCCCAGGGCCTTTTTCCAGGGCCGTGGCACCACACAGGGTATCAGGGAGGTGTGGATGTGCTGCTGCAGGGTCCAGCTGAGAAGTGTGTGAGGTCCAAGTGATAACAGAAGCTTTAACATCAACATATCTCCTGATGACCTTTTCAGCTGCCAAAACGGATGTAGGAGCTATAGCTGTTCAGCCCTGTGCTCTTTGCCCGTTCCTAGATCCAGCTGAGATTTTGGTTCGTGATCACGCACCAGGACACAACTGCATGTACTAATAGAGCATCATTTTGAAAAAGCCCAAGTAAATTTACTGTGGTTCTTTCCAGACATTTAGATCTCTTTTTCTTCCTCTCAGAGGAATTCATCTCCCTGAAAGCTTTCATCATCTGCAGTGTGAGAAGGGAAAAAAGCTAATGCTATTCCTTCCGACACCAAACACTGCCAAAAGCAACTGTTAGTAAGCAATAGTAAATTTTGGTATCCACTATCTAATCCAGCACTGTCATGTATAATTAGCAGATAGAATGCCTCTTCAAGGTGAGTAGTTTAACCGTGCTGGAGAATTTGGGCCTTGCATTTTTTCTGTGTTGAACAATGTCAGAGCTATCTCAGAACACCTGAGCACTACAAGCATTTCAAGCTTGTTTTCACATATGTTGAGTACTGGCAATTTTGGTCCCAGCTGGTTGTGCTCTCTACTTGTGACAATTAGTTTGAACCCTTCCCATCTGCCAGGGTTCTACATGGCGCATACATTTTCTTCCTCCTTACCGTGCTAACAGACACCACATCCTTCCTCTAGTCTGCACAGAATTGACCTTTTCTTTAGATGCTCCTTTTCAAATTCTCCTTTGCAGAATTTCCTTTTTTTTTGTCCTTCTGAGTAAGTATTGATAATAGTTTCTAAATTCTGCCAAACTTTGCAATACATCTTCTAGGAGTTTTCAATCCATCCTTAGAGTAATAAAATTGACTGCAACAATTCTCCTTTCTTTCTTTTCTTGGCTTTATCACAATTCCTGTTTTGCACCAATTATGTCTTTGGCTGGGGCTGAGCTGTGATCCCAGCTAACTCATTAGCATCACCTCTAGAAAGGCAAATATTGCCTTTAAACATCTGAATGTGTACCTTTGGGCAAGCTTTTTTCCTAGACCTATATCTGAGAAAATACTCTTAGATCCCACTCAGTACTTCGTTACAAAGATATTGGCTGTCCACCAAAGAAGATTACACTTGTAGTATGGCTTTTCTATTTACTTCTGTTGAGTCACAGTTCTTTTCAGTGGCTTTTCCTAATAGTATCCTGCCCCATTAGCATATAAAGCAATTTGGCGTTACATTCATCTATTCAGTCTTCTCCAGGAGACTAAATGGCAGGGAGTGTGGTTGTCTGGAGGTGATGATCTTATGGTGGAGTCATGGGTACAACATTCTTGAGTAGCTGCCAGCAAGGTTGTCGTTGGTGGCCATTCCCAGGATTACAGTCTGAGTGCTTGAGAAGCCAGGGTGTCTCCTCCTCCTTCTCCATTCCATGGACCTTGTCTGTCTCCATCTCCATAGGTCCCACTGACCTCTATTCACTGCACAATTATCTGCCCTCACTATAGCTTTGCTGAGCTCATACAGCATGATTGCAATCAGTCTTTCTGTTATTGTTTTTTTAAAAACCTAATCCTTAATTTTTGTTTGCTATCTCTCAGGCCACTTCTGCTCCACAAAAGAATGTTCATCTTGTGGCTATTTATACACTCTGTAGCATCTTCATAGCTTTGCAAACAATGTAAAAGTCCAAATCAACAGTATGGACAGCACTAATTTGCCCATTATTTTGCTGACATGCTTCAAAGGCTGTTATAGGTCTCCGCTGTTACGGAGGGAGCCAATTATTGTAATTAGCATGTCCTAAATAGTTACATAGATAGTTCGTAATTCCATTTTTAGCTCACGATATAACTGTGTTTTGAATAGAACAAACATCATAGTTAAAATTATTAGTGGGTAGGACTGGCCTGCTTTTACAAATGAATCCCAAGCAAGCACGTCACAGTGCTGGTGTAATTACTTTTCTGTGTAAATACTGGTTTTTAATCTATGGAAAAGTCCCAGTGGCTTTCTAGCACTTTGTCTGTCCTCTGAGACACTTCTGTGTAAGTTTCTAAGCAAGGTCTGTACTCTTAGTTATCACAGTTCCTTTCCTCCAAGGCTGGAAAATTCTTTATCATTCTATATACATACTAAGTTTTAAGTCAGTTATAAAGCACGTATTGATTTATGTTCCTAATATAATGCAAGAATCCAATGGGAAACAGAAACAGACCTCACTGCTGGAATTGCAGAATTTAAATGAAAATCACCCAGTTATGGAATTGACTTCTGAGAGATGATGGAATACCACCTTACAATAACAGCACTGATACCTGCAGCGTGGGTGACTAAAGCCCCTCACACTGCACCTTGTCTCTTGGCACCACGAGTAGCCAGGGGGGTTTGGCTACAGAAGGAGCGACCCCAGGCAGGCACAGATGTACCGAGACCTTTCTCTCACCTGTATCCCTCCTCCTTTAAAGTTTTACTCTGTATTTGAGTGTTCCCTGCGATGTTTGCCAAAAATATGTTTTACGTGTGCCACTGTAATGATACAGCAGGTGAGATCTGAAGTAGAGCCCTTCTAAACTGTGCAAAGAAAACTCCTTTCTCCTGCAGGATCTCTATCTGTGGACACCAGCCCTATCATTCTTTTTTATGGACACATTCTCTCCTCCCAAGTTTTGATCTCCTCTCATCAGAAATCCAACCTTGCATCCTGTGAACGCGGTGCTTTTTGCTGCGTACCGTTTGGTGATCTTATCTAACGTTGTAATTGGGTCCCATCTTACACATCTCACAGCTCAGTTCTTCCTCCAGATAAGAATACCCTTTTCCCATAATTCAGGTGGCATTTCCCAACTGAGAACATTGTTCACAGGGGACCCGGAACTGATGTGAATATTCTCTGCACCTGTAAGTCCTGTATACACAGCCAGGGAAGTATAAAGCACCTGTAATGGAAATGAGAGTTCACACTAACATTTTCATGTTTCTGTTTCAGCCTCAGGTAAAAAATATATCTGGTAAGAAGACAGGAGAAGGCTTCCACTTTATTTTTTTTATTAAGATTTTATTAACTGTGTAGTAATTCGAACTAGAAACGTGCTGAAGAAAGGGGGAGGTTTGTAAATGCACCTTCCAGATGCTAGAGGGCGTAGAAGGCACAGAAAGTCTCCGGAGTAGCTGTTGAAAGAGGTACGAGGGAGACATTTAGAGCAACTGTCTGTTTTTGTAAAAGGATGTTTGCTAATGTTTGCACTGATCCCGCTCTCTTTCTGAAGAGAACTGACCAAAAAGCAGAAGAAGCTTTCTGGATTTTTATTGGATTTGCAGATAATTTATAAAAAATCAATTATTTATGGGGCTATTGGTCTAAGCGAGGATATTAATATGTGCTCCCAATTTTTACTCCACAGCAGTTTAGTAATGAAGGTATGTTCCAAAGGAGGTCCTATCATTAACCATCAAAACAGAGAGCTACTACTAACATTTTATGAAAAAGGTGGAAGATAAATTCCTAGGCATTGTGGCATTGTGGTATTTTCAAAGAGGAGAACTATAGGCTTCAGATTTTCTGTCTGGTTTGGTCAAAATATTCAGTAACTTTTATTCATCTCTAGCAGAATTTCTGTGCTAGTGAAAATCCTGCTGTGTTTCGTGATGCAGCCTGCAAACCTACTAGTAGGAAAGCTGCGTGAGGGGGATTTTTGGCAGATGCTGTACAGCACAGACCAACATTTTCTCTGTGAGCATTTTGACAGTAAAGTTCACAGGGCTTTCTCTAAATGTGTCAGAGGAACAGGGCCACCACAGTTGCTCCTTGGAAAACCTCTCCAAACAGCAGAGTGTTTTGTCACCAATACAAAGTAAAACAGCAAGAGACCTGAGCTTTCCCAGGCCTGTAAAGGAGAAATATGTACATATTGATAAGTTTGTGTTGGTTTCTCAAGCCATTTCATGCCCCTCAACACAAATATACTGTCAGCTCGTAGGACTCCAATATTAAAGGGAAAGACCCCCCTCAGCCACTGTGGATTCCTTTTTCCCCAGATTTTATGCTTGAGGCCAGATACAGATGCTGAATGACAGGAAGATATTCTAGTAAACAAAACAGGACAGGTGGAGTAGTGAAACTCTGCTGAATTATTCATTGGGTCCTGAATGATGCAGAGAGAATTATTGCAGTGAACAAACACCCCTGGAGAGAGGAGCAGCACAAGGAACAGACCTGCAGTACAACTGACCTGTTTTCCCAGGTAGGCATCTGCAGAATGAATACCTTGTATAAATGAACTGGAGCAGCCATGCTTGATATCTGTCCATTACTTGTCTGGAAATCATCAACCTAATTCCAAAACCAGTTTAGTTTGTGCTATGGTGCCACAGACGTCAAACTAAAAGCACATTCAAGTGCTTTGCTAAAAAGCAATGGACTTCTATGCATATTTATAGGGAAGAACATCTTCAGAATTGCTGGCTCAAGCCTGGTGATGCCTTCTAATAAATGTCACAGGTAAAGAAAGGAACAAAAAATACATCAACACTGAGCTGATTCCAAGAACCAGTGCATACCAATATGTAATTCTGACCTCTGAAGCATTTTCCCAGCTTGTCTTTAGAAGTTGAGAAACTGTACAACCTCATCACAATGGTAGGTATCTCAAGTACAGTACTCCAACTGCTGCTAAGGTTTTTAATAATGATCAGTTGTGTACTGATGTACAAGATAGGGAAGTTAAAGGAGGCTGCCCAGCACAGGCAGAGCAGCTGGGGTAGACAGGGTCACGATGGTTAGACCAGCCATATCAGTAAAACTAAACTCACGTTGGAAGCAGTGGTGGGAGAGCCATACTCTCATCTCAGGTTTGTTCTGGGCCTGGATGCGGTGGTGATGAGTGCTATAAGATTAAAGAGCAAAACAGTGAGAGAGAGGACAGAGTTTGAGAAAAAGGGGACAAGGAGTCATAAAAGGATGTTCCTTGAGTGCCACTTGTACTGGGCATTCAATGTGGAAGACAATAGAAGTGTGTAAGTCAGGCTAGCATTTGAACTGTGCAATAACGAGATAGGGAAAAGCCTGAGTGTTCCAACTTCCCTGCACATGACTTTGTATCTTAAGTGATGCTTTGTTGTGTGGGTTTTTTTTTTTTTTTTTTACATTGCATTGATATTAAATACAAGTATATAGTAACATCCAGATTAATTCAACCTGGCTGAAATCCCATTTAAATGCCTGGCTTCCTTCTGATGGTGCTTACTGCTGAGAGCTGTCACGCTACAAGAAATTCCCTGAGAACAAGGTACAGATGTCACTACCATAAAATGCCACAGAAAGTTAGATTTATTAACCTTTATTAATGCTTTTAAAAATGTTATTTACAAAATATTTTGATTTTTTTTTCTGTATTTTTAAATGGAAAGCAAACTTAATAGGAAGCCTTGTGAGCCTACATGAAAATTTAACAAAACAACCTGATACTGTGGCATAAGAAGCTAAAAGGCTATTTGCTTTGCAACTGAATACTAAGCATATGGCCATCCGAGAAAGTGACTTTTGCTTTAAGGCATTTTTCTTCCTGGTAGTCATTTCCAGAAAGACTGATAGATGGTTAGTCCTAAAAATGCAGGCTTTAATTTGGTACACTAGCATTAACTTCATGTGGTAGGAGACTGCTGTCTTTGCATTTTCTGCAGCAGTTGTGCACACCACCTTTGATGTCTCCTTTTGATGAGACTACTGCTAGGCAGATCTATGGGAAATTTCTAGTGTTGCTTCCTTGAAATTTATGTGTTTGGGGACTGCCACTGCCACAGACCTCCTCCTTGGCTGCAGATATCTGAAGTACCTGGTTTTGGCACTTTATTCTCTGAGCTTGACTTCTAAGCGATCATTTCTCGGGAGCTTCACTGAGGGCAGTAATGGAAAACCACTTATTCTTAACAGCTATGTACTTATGACTTCTTCTGCACAACAGGCTTGCTATTTTTGACTTGATTTTCTGTCTCATCTATGTCTATATGGCTGAAATAGGATGATTAGTTACTGCTTCTCTGAACTTTTGACACTTGCTGGCTGTTTTCTGTGTGTTATTCCCTGTCCAGCAGATGTTTCTGCAGTGAGCAGCCCAGCCATTCAGATTATTTTATTTGGATGACGAAGCCTTAATTTCGTCTTCTGATGGAAGGCTTTTGAGCATGGAGACAGCCTGTTCATTTGTTGTTGTTGTTGTTTTGTTTTGTTTTGTGGAAGGATTCCAGTGGTTTCAGCATTCTTGCATGATTGGATGCATGACATTCAAGAGCTGCATTATCACTGGCCTCACTAGAGGTTGCGTGATTCCTTCAGCGTTTATTCAGCCTGCCTTGGGTGCACTGTGTTCTCAAAAGGCCATGACTTGAGTTCGTGCAAGTCCCCTGTGAGCAGCATTTGAGGTTACTGACATTCTTGAGCTCGGGCTTGAAAAACGCTGCCTGGTGTTTTAAGCTCAGATTCAGATCTCTTCTTACCTTTGAGTAGATATGGAGAGTGTTACACTCCGCTTAAGTCTGGTTGGTGGTATTTACACACACACACACACACACACACACACACACACACAAAGCTGACTATATTGGTAAAACCCTCTTTAAAACCCTCTAATTTAAACTGTTTGTTTTGGGCCACAGTTCTTGTATGAGCGGGAAGAACATGTAGAAACCTGGCCCTGTCCTCAGTGCTGTTGGTAGGTCAGGATGTCTTGAGAGAAGTGAAAAGCTGGGTTTCCCCTCACAGCAGTGATTTTCTCCATTGCTCGTACAAGAAATGTGACATTATTAAGCTGCTGGAATAAGTACATACAGAAGGTAAAAAAGGAGAAAGGAATTTTTCTTTGTTTTCTTGTTAGGAGATGAGCAAACCAATGCTTCAGTCATGTAGGGACTTTCCTGTGTGTTTTATCTCAGGCACTGTCAACAGCTCCATTGCTGTATGGGCACAACGTGTAAATGAGAATATATCAAGCATAAAATGGGAAGAAATAATCCAGAATGGACTCAGATCCAAACTTTAAATTAAAAGGAGGAAGATTATTCTACTTCTTCATCTTTTCAAGTTTTAGGGAGGCCAGTTCTGGCTATGTATTGGATGAAACAAGAAATGTGCCCTGATGTGAACAGAAGTTTTGCTTTTTATTTTGAACTTAAGGATGAAATCAGAGAGAGAGGGGAAAAAAAAGAAATTGAAGCACAGCAGAAAATACATTTTTTGCTGTGTGAATGCAGTTGCAGGATGCAACCACATCCTGTAGACAGGAAAAAACAATGTGATGGTACCATTAGCAGGGCTAAGGAGTGCTGGTGCAGATGCCAGTGCATGCTGACCAGTCTGAGTGCTTACAATGAGCACAATTAATACTGTATTCTAAGGAAGGTAGTGGAATTTGCAATGCATCCAAAAAACAACTAGACCATTTTTCAGGTCCTGGTTATTTCCCAATGAACTGCTTGACCTCAAGGCCTCTAGCAGGCATGAAATTCTGCTTTTGCAAAGCCTCTTAGAATAGTTCCATTCAAATTCAGACATAATTACACCTCTCCTCACAATATCGCATTTCAAATATCCTCCCAGTAATCAGAATTACTGCAGTGTGTGAGGAGTGAAGAGCTCCTTTATCCATACAGCAGAAAGCATTTGAGCTGTTATGAGCTAAAGAAGGTTTATAATGGGACAGACTAATAGAAAAGGCTTTGAGGCATTATCACAGTCACAGAAAGGCATGAGCAAATTTGAGCCTGTCAGAGAGCTACAATGCTGTGCCTTTCCCAGAAAAAGCTCAGATGGAAATTGAGCAAGAAATAGCAAGAATCCCCCACCTCTCTCTCATAAAATTACAGCTGCAGTGAAGTAGTATGTATTAGTTGGTTCCCATGGTTTTGATTTTCTAACTTGCTCTGTATTTTCCTTTTCAAGGCTGATTTCTGTTTGGCAGTTTTACGCTTAAGAGAATACCCACCAGAAGAATTGCAAATGTGTAGCAAACAGAACGACTCTCACACTCTCAGATAGGATGGGGAATACGATTTGTTTAGGTGCACTGGTCAGGTAGCAAAACTGTCCATGGAGATGTCTCTTTGACTGTTAATAGGTTTTCCTTATTGGCAGCAACCCCTCAGTTTTGTGTCTCCCCTTGATGAGGAGAAATATTGACCTCATGAAGGATTTCTTCCAGTTTGAATTTTGTGCCAGTACACAGATCATTACCAACAGCATGTTCCTTTACACGGGCAGTATGTAACACAGGAGCAAGCTGTAGGAAGTTTCAATCTGCAGTATTGTGTTACGTTGCAACATTCAGAGCTCTGCCTTCCAGAATGGAATATGAGAGTTTATCAGTCACGCACTTATAGCCTGTTATAGGGATATTCACTTCACAGTTGGGAGTAAGACTTATTCAACAACTATGTAAATAGGAAAGATTACAAAATTGGGGTATTTCATGGATACTGAGTTCCTATAATTTTTATCAGAATCACATCTAGTGGAGTGAGACTGTTAAATCTAGAGGAAAAATGAGCTCTGTTAGTTCTGCTGCTCATACAGTTTGCACTTTGCAGGTTCTCTTCAGTGGGAGTGGTATTCATGGCACAGAGGTGAGTCTTCTCAGGAACTGGCCACTTTTTCCAAATAAAAACAGCTTGTAGTGGTGATTTGATTGTGGAATTGAAAGTGAGCACACAGAAAGAAACAAAGAGCTGAGCAAGAAGCAGTGCCTGAGCTCATAGCCAAGTGGCACATTGCTGCATTGCATTCACCCTCGTGCATGCCAGCCCAGTTGAGGGAAGAGTGACTTATGTGCCCGTTGTCATTGACGCAAAGAAAGATACCCACACAATGAGTAGTCTTGAAAATGGAGGAAGAAACTGCTGAAATAGCCTGCAAAGTCTGAGGTCTGTAACCATACACAGAAACAAAATGAGTTGGCTTGACTGAAACCCTGTAATTTCCTAGATTACTAGTTCGCAAAGATACAGTTTAGTACAAAGTGAGGGCTGCTAACTGTAAAAAGTAAAACATCGTGCGATGGATATTGATTTGTCTAATTATACACAGAATTTATTTAAAGCAGAGACCAGTCTGCTTCAAAGTTTAGAATAAAAAAGGTAGTGGGCGTGTGTCTGTCTGCCAGCATTTACTGTTGGAAGCATTGAATTCCCACATGTGGAATCATTCAGCATGTTTAAAAACGAATAAGAAGAAACGCACTTCCAAGCACTAAATCTTCTTATCTTTGATAAAGTGCAGGTGACCCCAGGTCATGTCTGTAGTGGTATCAAGGTAGCATTTGACATAATGAGTAGTTTTTTATATCACCAGTATCACTAGTAGTTCTAAGGAGAACAATGGGAATGGGCTGAACAGCAGGGACTTTGGCTGATGGTTACCCTGTGGAAAGGGCACTAAAGGGTGAAGTGGCTGGGCTGGAGCTGTTGTGCCATGGAAGCTGGTCATGGGCATTTTTCCCATCTCAATTGGTCTCTGCAAGTCATGGGGTCTGGAGAAATTTGGTTTTTCACAAACCCACTAATGGGAAAAAGTGAATGACACACTCCTGGTGCAGTTTTTCCCCAGCTTTCATTAACCTCTGTATAGATATTATTTTAATTAAAATAATCTTGACAGCACCTATGAAAAAGCTGTGAGGGCTGCAATGGCAATTAAATGTGTTGTCAGAAATGACAAGTAGCCTGGTATCACTGGAAGGAAATTAATGCTCTGGCCAATAATGGAACAGTAATCTTAATCCAGAGCTTTTTGCCTATCAGGAACTCCTTGAAATGGATGGATTTTGGAGATCAGGCAATTTTGGAACAAGACAGTAAAGCAATAGGTACCATAAAGCATCTCTGTTTCAAAAGACAATGTCATACTGGTGTAATGGTGGCTCATAGCTGCCAGGATAAAATGTGGTGCTAACTGGACATTAATAATGCTGTATGTGCAAAGACATGACTTTTCCTAAACTTAAATATCAGAAAAATGGGAAGTTATATTCAATATTAGGTTTTGGAAGTGGAGTTTAAGAATGATATGCACCAGTGCCTGTTGTCTGTTTTGGATTGTGTGCTGCAGGGAGAAGGCATGGAAATTCACTTGAGTGGAATTAGCTTGGCCCACTGTCAGCAACCATAAGAACTAAGGGGTGGGATCAGAGAATCATAGAATCGCTAATGGCTTATGTTGGAGGGGACCTTAAACCCATCCAGTTCCAACCCTTGCTGTAGGCAGGGTTAACACCAACTAGATCAGGCTGCCCGAAGCCCCATCCACCCTGGCCTGGAGTGCCTCCAGCCATGAGGCATTCACAGCTTCTCTGGGCTGCTGTGCCAGTGCTTCCGAGTAAAGAATTTGTGCCTAACAGATAAACTTTGCTGGCAGTGCACTGCAGGATTACAGCATTCCCCCATCTACGCAGAATTTCTTTCTCTATTTAATCCCTAAAATTAAAACGTATCACTTCATTTAGTCACAGCTACATCTTGCAAGAGCTGTGATTTAAAGGAGATAATAAGTAGCAAGATGTTCAAGAAACAGCTTATTTCTCACTTGTTCCGCCATAATGCCCAGCAGTGTGAAAAGACTGGATCCTGTTATGCCAGAGACTGTTACAGAACGCAGTGTGAAAGATTTTCTGTCCCAAGGCCATTCGCACTGTAAAGAAACTTGAAACATCAGAGCCAAAAAGCAACGTGTCAGTAAGGAGAACGGGGGAACAGGGGGACAGGGAGTGCCTTTTTTCTTCTCCGTTAGAAAGGCACTGTTCGTTCCTCACAACTCTCAGATTCACTGTTAGGGTTAACTAATATCTTCCAGTGCAACCGAATGAAGGTTTTGAGCTGAAGAATGGTGGCTAGCAGGGCCAACTTACTTTACGGGCTGACTCAGAAAGAGCTTTCTACATCCAGAAAGTAGCGTGGGAGATAGACTGGCAGTCAGCAGTGGCTGGGAGAGTCCTAAGACCACCCAGAGGGACAGAGCATTGACCTGGTAAGCAGGAACAGGAGACAGGGACTTAGAGCTATGAGGAGGACTAAAAAGAGATGTCAGTATGTACTGCAATAGGACAGCAAGTGAAAGACATCAAAGAGACAGTGATGGGGGCAGAATAAAAAGCAAAGGCAAAGGAGCAATGAGTGAGGAACCTGAGTGCAGAGAGGAGAAGCAGCAGGGACAAAAGTTCTGGGCTATCAAATGGATGCAGCTGCTTCTCTTTGTGAGAAAGATTTCATCTGGGGAGCTGAAGGGGTCAGTAAAATTGTGTGCTGTTTCTGTGTCAGCTTCCAGTCGGAATGTACACAGGAAACAGCCATACTTTCTTATTGATATCATAAGAGAAAAAATGAAACACGAGAGAGGGAAACATCATTTCCAAGGTCCTTCCATACTTTAGAGAATCAGAGGCTTATAGGGTTTGTTTTGTCAGCAACGGGCAAGATGCAAAGTACATCTAAGGAAACACCTGTGTTGAATAAAAAGAGTAACACGTCAGGCATAGCACGGATGGTAAAACAAATGTTTAGCTTCCTATGTAAAATCATTAACTTTTTAAAACTCAAACTGTTTCATTAAAAAAAGGCAAGCCTGTGTGTTTAACCACAAATCTGTTGTTACTTCACTGCTCCTGACAACAGTGCTAATGAAAGCAAAGTTTTTCACAGCTTTCTTCCAGTAAACCACATCTGGATTTTTAACCTCACTGGAAGTTTTTACTGTGCTTCTGTACCAGACTGTAATGTAATGCAATTGTTATTTATCTCCAAATTTTGCAGTTCCTCTCTCGTGGACAGTTTTCTGCTTAACAGTCTTTAATTAAATTCCTCTTGCAGCTTACCACTACAAAAATTGAAATCCTCACCACAGATCTGTAGAAATGTTTCCACTTGCACTGGGAGACAGAAATAGAAGAATTCCATGTCTTTTTGGACAGATGCCTAGCTGAAACTATGCAGGGTTTGACTGACAAGAGGATGTAGTCTTTGCTGAGAGCGCTTTCTTTAAGGTCCCTTTTAGTCTTTGGGAACACTTAAGTAGATGAATGAAGAGAGCATTTATGTGAGTTTCCCTTCATTCTTGTTCACTTTGCCTGCTTGGTTTTTTTTTTTTTTTTTTTTTTTTTTTTTGATAACTTTTGTCTCCTGCAACAAAATCTCTTCAGCTCTTTGGGCTTACTGCATACGTAATCACAAACTGGTAAGTAGTAACTTCAGGAGTTTTGTTTTGAAATGGCACTCTGTTCTTCTGTGTACAGCTGTGGTAGAGGAATAAAACCCCTTTGTGTGGCTGAGTATAAGAATTATTTAAATGCACAGTATTTGCCAGGGTTATAACTGCAAAGTATGGTCTTTCGGTGGTGAATAAACGCGTTTAACACACAGCTCAGCCTGTGAATGCAGCAGGGAGACTTTACATGAGTAAGTTCAGAATTATTTTGCATCCGAGCGAGCTCTCCCCACTGTGCTGCACAGCACATTATCCGTTTCCTGGGGAGTGCGGACGGGAGCTTGCAAAGCACAGAAGGTAATTGGCTGCTTCAGCTGAAAAAGCAGAAAAAGCATATTTGTTGGTACATGCAGAAGGAAAATGAGAACAATGCTAATTACTGTCAGGTGACAATATGTGTTTGTAGCCTCCAAGCTGTCTGTGAGATTAGATCTGTACTGACACTCTGCGCTGGCACTGAGAGTGTTAATGCAGTTTGGGCAGCTGAGAAACTTTTTTTTCGGACAATGCATTTTGAAACTAGAATTTTTGTGTGTTCTGAATGTAAAAAAGGAGGTGAGTGTGTAAATAGCAACATGCTTTTTCAGAATGCTTCTTTCGGCTGTTGGAGGCTTGTGTTTCTGTGTATCTCTATTTTTATTTGGAAGCCTATCTTCACCATATGTAAGCTGTCCTGTCTCTGAAGTTTGGTGGGAAGCGAACGTAACTCAAGCGTAGGCACTTATTTCTGTATTTCTGAAATTTGCTTATACTGATGCAAATATTTCCTCTTGGAAAGGAAAAGCTGTTACTGGGATGGATGCTTTTTCTCTGTTGTACATGTGGCAGTTTCTACAGACTGCCTGAAGAAACTGTAACTTTATATCTGTACTTTTTGTTTAAAGTGGTTGACATCCAGGTGAGGTGCGGAAGCGTGCTGGGGCTGTAAGGCAGTTGTACCAGGATCCTCCTAAAATAGGTCCGTTTTCATGAAGATATTTTTGTGCTGCTTTTTCTTTCCTCTGGCTCTTTAACTAAATGAAGCATGTGGTTTCAAGCCAAATCTGACACATGCTTGAGTAAGATAAACTTTATTTTTCATGATATAAATACAGTGGGTATCAATAGCCACATCTGGGGTAATATATTCTGAAGATGCGTCGTATGGTTAAATTGTAAGATGAGTCCCACTGGAAATGTTTGACATAGCAGTACAATATTCACAGGAAACATCCTTGCAGTTCATGTTGCAATATTCCAGTCCTTTTTGACTTTGTTTTTAAGTTCTTTTCTGAAATTCTACCAAAAAACCTATGCAAGAGTTGGAGTTGAAATTGTGCTGCACGTGTAGGGGGCGACAAAAATGGCATATTTTATGGATTTGGAAGGCCAGTGTGATTGTATCTAGGGAGAATATTTAACAGGATGAAGAACATTATAAATTTTGAATGCATTAATATTCTCACTAGCTTTTTTTTCTCTTCTTTGGCAAAAGTGAAATAATTTTTATTTTTTTTCTTTTATACACTCTTGTTGTCTTTGAGGTCACTTTAAATCTCTGTTCACATATACAAGGTAAAATGCATAATAAAATACTGAAGGAAATGGGGTTAAGACATGCAATGTCTAATGAAGAATATTAGTATTTATTAGCAATCAACTTTTGGGCTATAATCTTTTTCCCCAGAACCTAGCGAGAGCTCTTTGCTCTCATTGCAACCATCACTTCACTTGCTGATTTTTTTTTTTTCCCCATTTACATGCTTAATTTTTTGTGTGCCTAATACATAACGTCATTTCTGACTGAAAGGTATGGTGATAAAAGGGAAAATACAATGGGCTTGAACAAAATTGCTGGGGAGGCCCTTACAGGATGGTACTGCTGCATAAAAGTCATTTCTAGTTCTGCATACAAGTCTTCATACTGACCTAATGAACTCAGGAGAAAACACATATTTTTCTTGAGCTCAGAAAGCAAGTGTGGTCTAGAAAGTCAAGGTTTAGTACAAGTGTAATCAGCTAGAGTAGTGTGAGCAGCTGTGTGCCAACTTTCTTTTGCCTCCTGTGTACCTGCCCTAATTAACTCCATTCTTCACTCTTCAGTCATCTCCACATGTGGCAATTTGGTCTTAATGGGCTATAGAACGGGTGGCACTGGTCCATTTGGAAATGCCTTGTGCTGTAGAGCAGCTTGTGTAGTCCTGCACAGGGGTCTCTGACAGCATACTAGGTGGGACTGCTATCTAAAAGGAAATGTGTGTGGTGAGTACCTGTTCTCTCTTTGTGATTGCTGAAAGGCTGTCTTTGAATTATACATAGATCATCAGATAAAAGCTAGATTGCTTTGGGACAGGAGCACCTGACTGACTGAACTGTTAGGCATTAAGGAAAACATACAGTGGAATAAGTTCAGCTGAGCTTAGATGCTGTAGTCCTTATCCCTTCAGAAAGATTTCTTCTGTACCTCTCCCTTCCTTCTTCACCTCCAAGCAGTGATTAATCATAACTTTGGTTAATTGGACTTCCAAACTGAAGCTGCGAGTCAAAAGGTTCAGCTGTTTTCCTGCTGTTCTACCTTGTATTTTCTGGATGCTTAGTCTAAATCTAGCAAGGCTGATGGTGTGGGAGAGGAGGATGTAGATGGGCTGCTGAAAGGTGCCACTCTGCAGATGTCAGAGCCCAGAAAAACCAAAACCATAACAACAACAAAAAGCCCCAGGAAGGCCTGAGCTTCTGCATGTTAAGCAGGAAGGAAAAGCACCTTGTGCTGTGTACCTGGCATAGAGAGGGAAACCTCCAGGTTTAAGGTAAGCTAATACTTGAAAACGCATTGAAAACATTTTGTAGGCTTGTGACCTTTAAAAGAGATTAGAGCCAGAGCCAGTTATTCATTCATTTATATCTCTGTGTGTTTACTTGAATAGGTGCTCTGCAGTAAGTAAGAATAGCATGCAATTATCTTTTCTCTCCAGGATTTCATAAAAATTGTTCAGAGGCAAGTCATGTGTTTGATTACACCTACCTGTTCCTTGGAGTCCTACATGGAGCTGTGCTGAAGCTCGGGATGTTATCCAGAGTGTTACGATTGAAACTGAAGTAGGAAATATGAGAAGATCTGGGACTCTGCAAAACTTCACGGCTAAGCCAAACTTCTCAGATCTCATCTTTGCTATGTGCATATTTCTGAGCATACCTTTGACCCCGGTATTCCTGTATTGGTCTTATTAGCATAGCAAAGTGGTGTTGCCAAACCAAAAAGTGATAGTTTGGCAAAGCATCTCAGAACCGTTAGGAGTGGTTTGAAGAGCAAGCATTCATCTCTCTTCAGTTAGTCACGTATAGGGAGAGTTAAAACTTTTAAGAGTGCAAGGCTGAGTTTTTCTTATTGTTTACTTTAAAAAGTAAAGGGTCATCCCTTGTTAACTCTCCTCCCCATGTAAGTAAAAAGTGATGCATGATGCCTCAACATGAATATTACATGAGTTGTCTTTGGCGCTGTGTAAGTCAGGCAGAGACATGGCACAAAACCATGCACCCACAGCATCCTTCCTGCAGGTGGGAGATAATGGCCAGAAGGGAGCCAGGTCTAAAACAAACTGAAATTCAGAAAGTGGCCTGGAAATATTTTTACATTTTGCAGGTGCTCTATTTCCAATCAGCAAGGGCCATGTAAGTAACAAATTTCTGTTCGCTGATTTCTGTCCTTAAGGGAAAGCTGCTTGCTTCCTCTCTTCATTTAATTCCTTTGCTTCTTTGACCTTCACCTGTGTGACTTGCTCTCTGAAATCCTCTTGGGAGGATCAGTGTCAGCTCTAATAAGCCAGCTGTCACTTTACACCAAACAGAAAGTAAATGTTTCATTTGTTAAAAGGGCCGGTGGATAACGCTGCCTTTTTCTACTGTCTTGGGTTTCCTTCTGGGGGAAAAGGTTTTACCTTTATGTGTCTGAAAGTGAGTAAAATGGATTTGGTGCTGCAGATTTCAGTGTCTTGAATGAAGACTGTTATGTAAGGCTTTTCTCTTTTTTATTTATCGTACTAGAATATGATGGGAGCTACAGCATAGAGCCTGACGGCAAGGAATTTTCTTACCTTCCCAGTAAGGGGTAGCCTATATAAGAAGTACACTGGGAATTCCTTTTCTTTAGGAAGCTGCATAGGAAAGCGTAGGAAAAGTAAGATCATTGCTTGGAATTTTGTTTACTGACACAGGATGCAGCACTGCCTCTTGTTAGGAGCTTTGCAATCAACTCAACTGCAAGCAGGACAGCTTTTCTCTGCCACAGCCTGTGTTGGGTTTATTTACTACTCCTCTTACTCTGCTCTTTGTGCTGATGAGCACAACCTGTGCTCTCTACCAGCTCACACATGTGGATTAATTCTTCACTAATAAGCTTGGAAAGCATTTAAGAGTGAGCGTTCACATAAAAACTGCTATTTTGGGGGGTTGATTTCAGCAGCACTGTTTTTTGAATGGTGTTCGAAAGGAGTGAAATCAGTACACAGCACAGACCAACTGCATTCTGTGGAGAGCAGTCTGAAAGAGGAATATAAGACACTGGCTTTTCTTTATGAACCTGAAGGATGTGTAAGTACTACTGCTTCTGTTGTTTTGACTCTATTTCTTTTAGATTAAACCAAGTAAATATTAAGTTAGAACAAAAAAAAAGTATCTGTGAGCCCTGTGTGCTCCAACACCATCTGGCTGTGACATCACACCCACCTCACTTGTACAGTAAGGCCCCTTGGCAATGCCCATGGGGGGGTACTGGGCTCAAGTCTCAGGGCAGATGAGGCATTTCTAGTTCAACGTGCTTTGAAGGATTCTCTGCACTAGTATCTCATTCTTTCGTCGTGCACAATCCCCTCTATTGTACTGGAGGAACCTTTTCCAGCAAAGGCTAAGGCTTTTACTGTCATTTACATGTGGTAGCTCCAGCCTTTTGCTGAGCATCAGCCTTCTCACTGGTTGCAGAGGTAGGAGGAGCAGTTTGTGTTCAAAGGAAAAACAAACAAACAAACCACAAGGAACCTATCCCCCAAGCAAATATCAGCACTTCTGGCAATAGCTGAACTTCAATCCAGGGAACTACTCTGCGGCTGCTAAGCCATGCAACTTTGAGTAGGTGACATTCTCTACAGCTCAGGTCTGGGTCTTGTCAGGTAAGCAGGCCAGTAGTCTACAGAGTACTTCATCCATTTAACCCAGTGCCCACGTAGAAAACACTGCTACGGTCATGAGTCACAGCTTTGTGTACCAGAAGAAAAATGAATGGTTAAATTGTTAGGAGATCTAGAATAGGATTTGTTTAAATAAATGTGTATGTTTAAGTGAAAGACTCCATTAAATATATATATATATTTACAAAATATATACAAATATATATTTGTACATACAAAAACAAAAATATACATACAAAAAACAAAAACAAAGCCACTGATAATCAGCATGTAAAAAAACAATAAGCATCTTTTAGCTTATACTACTCCCAAGTTAACTTAGGGAAGCTTAGGACCTTCTCTTATGGTAAGATAGTATAATGGTGAAGTTAAATAATTGATGCATTTGCAAATAAGCAATGTAAAAGATGGTTCAAAGTCTATCTTCGATGAAGTTTATGTTATTGTCCATGCACGTGAGCACGGCTTCCAGTTAAGAAATTCCTATTGGTATAAGGCATCTGTTTGAGGTTTCGAGTACAGTTTATTTTGTGTGCTCTAAGGATACAGAAACTAGATAACTGAACGCTTCTTGTTTAAGTCAGTTATTGTTTGCACACTAATTTGCAGAAATTTGTCCTAGATAGAAGGATTTTGTGTTATATTCTTCCTATATAAAGTATTCAATCTCTCCCCACTTTTTACTTTTTCTTTTAAATAAAATCCTCTTGGTGCTTTTTGATCTAGATATGGGTTTAGGGCCTTATTTTGAATGTTATTAAAATGACTGGAGGAGCAGATGTAAAACATCAGCATCCTTTACAGCCTTACTCTAATCATTCATAGTAGGCTTTGTATGATCAGCAGTGATAAGCCTTTCCTGGCTGGAGAAGTGCTTTGCTCTGCTTTAGTGTTGAGGACTAACTTGTTTATGAACTTTGACTGCGTTTCCTTCGCTTTCTGTGTTCCTTGGGAGTAAAATGCCATTAAGCACCCAGAGCAGTCTCTAAATACGGTACTGCCTGAACTGGTGCAGTGGTATCACCTGCATGAAAAGGTAGGATTGCTGAGGGATAAGTTACTGCAAAATGAAAAAGAAAACTTACCTGAACAGTCAACCTCAGACCATGGGGCAAGAAAAGTAAGTCAATGCTTACTTAGCTTAAAGAATGATTTTGAAATTACTCATGTCTCTGAAACAAAAAGAAACTTCAAACACATTCTGCTTAACTTTCAAAGTTTATCTCAGTAGGTGGTTGTGATTATATTATAATTCTTTATAGTAAAGAATTATTTGTGCTGGTGCATTCCTTTCTGTACTTTGGAAGATTGGGAATTGCCATGTGAGTGGAAGTCATGTTTCCAATATTTGCTGGGGTTTATACAGCCAGTAGTGGTTAAAGCTTGCACTGTTTTCTGTTAAAAAGCAGATCTTGTAAATTCCTTGGATAAGAACCCACTAAATTCCCAGGTCTGCTTTCTCTTTCTTACCCTGCCCTGTCACAAGAATCTCACTGCCTACCAATCTAAAATGTTGTGCATCTTTCCATTGAGGTCTTTAGAATAAATGCCTGCAGGGAAAATGATTGCATATTTAATCTGAAGAGCCATTTCATGCTGGATCTGTTTACTTCTAGCAAAAGTAAGGATTTTTACAGTTATCTTTGTAATCACATAATAGAATCATAGCATCAATTAGATCTGAAGAGACCTTCAAATCCAATCCTCAACTTGGACTACTGAGTCCCATCACTGAACTTAATGTCATGTCCACCAGGGATGCAGACTCGAACACTTCCCTGGGCAGTCTGTTCCAATGCCTGATGACTCTGTTCATGAAGAAGCTCTTCCTGATAGCCCATTTAAACTGTTACTGGCACAAATTGAGACTGATAATCTGTGGTACCCAATTCATCTTGCAGAAACGATGACAGTGAAACAGGCCTGTGTACTAAGAATGGGTCAAAAATGTTGTAACAGTAGACTGTAGTGCTGATAAGTGTGTTGATGGTATTGAGAAGTGTCAATGTTACGGGGCGGGGCCGCCGGGGGGGGGGGGGGGGGGGGGGTGGGGGTGTTGTGGTGGTTTTATACTGATGTGTAAGCAAAGAGGATATATGCTATGAATTGCCTGGACAATTAATTAGCTCTTGGCAAATGTATTAGTTATCCTGCTGAAATGAGCAGGGTAAGGATCCTGATTTGGTTCAGTGAAATAGAACAGAAAGAAGCATGCTAGTTGTTGTGTTGGAGACATGAATTACAGCAGAATTCCTTGTCCAAAATAATGCCAAAGTTGAAAGGATATTCCCACTGTGTGAAGGATTTGGGGCTTTTCTATGTTACAAGTGGACAGAAGAGAGGAGTTTGCATTCTTTGTAGAACATAGTTTAATTGTTTTTCAGTAATTTTTTTTAAAAGTAAACAAATAAGCCTTGTTTTAAGATGGAAAATAACACTGTGATTTCAGACTCGTCAATCCAGTTATAAAAATGATCCTACTCATAAACTTCATAAGGTACATATTATTTTGTCTTTTCTCCTATTGGTGCTTTTATGGGAATAGCAGACACCCATCCTGAAGTGCTCAAGTGTGGAGCCAGATCTCATGGACAAGTGCTCTGCTGTTCTTTCATTGATTGCAAAGATGTGCCAAGAAATGGCCTCATAATAGGACACAATCTGGATAATATTGTTCAACTTAAGAATGTTCTTTTTCCTCTTGGCTTCTTGAGGGTTTCCATGGATAAACACACCGCCTTGACCAAGTACTTATAAAATGTGCATTTTCTTAGGCTAACGTTATTTCACAAATACCTGGAAATTATTTCTGCAGGGAAGGTGGCATGTCTGCCTAAAAGAGGGATATGGTAACAGTTTCTGATTATTCAAACTCTATACCTCGCGTTCTCATAGCTTTTGCCTTTTGCTCTTGGTTGGCAGACCTTGCACCAGCCGGTTATATGAAATAATTTCAGCTTTGCTCTCAAATCTTGCAGTTGTTTTTTGTTTGTTTGTTTCTTTCTTTCTTTAGCTGCTTAGAGATGAAATTATTCATTTCAGGCTAGTTGTTTGTTTCTATTTTCAACAGAATTTCATTTACGGTTGTCAAAAGCTGAAGACAAAAACTACGTCACAAAATAATAGTAAATAAATGTATGATAAACAAAACAAAAACGTTGTTTAGCATTGTGAATCTCAGTACGGTTTGCCAAAGGCAGACGCGCTTTAATGGGCTTTGAAAATAGAAACATTAATCAGATCTATTTCCATGGAAAATAAATGAGGCGGTGCTTATCGCATGAATAAATTGTTCGCTTAAAGTATCTTTTCTGTACCATGATTACTTCAAGTACCACTTATGCAATCTCCTAATGAAAGGCCTTTGTAACAGCCTGCACACAGGTATGGAATGCCTCAAAATTCCCATTTCCTTTCGAAATCAAATGCAGTACCTCAGAACGGAGAGGAAAAAGGAGGGGAACAGAAAGGAGCTAGAATTCATTTCTTTGAATAATAGGAACAGTGAGCTAGCCAGGGGAGAGAAGCCTTTTATAAGGGTAATATGTAAAGAGTTTATCACATTGCCTCAAGTTTTCTTTCTTGAAAGTATATTAAGCAATTTAGAAGATATTTTTCCAATTTAAAATGCTTTCTCTTGTTCTCTCTCCCTTCTAGCAGCCCTGACACCTCAGAACTGAATTTGCAGGAATAGGTGCGGGGCAATAGTCTTGATGAAAGTGAGATATGCGTGCTAAGGAGGGAATAAAGCAGCTCAAAGGGTGGAACTGACATATCGCGCTGCTACGGAGGTATTCTTGTAGCTTTCAGATGTTGTTTAATTGGGCCCAGGTCTGGGGCCCCCAACTCAGAAGAGATCTGGAGAAGGGACAGGGAGATGACCAGAGGGCTAGAGCACCCCTGCTGTGAAGACAGGCTGAGGGAGCTGGGCTTGTTGAGCCTGGGGAGACCACACTGTGGCCTTCCAGTACTTAAAGGGAGGTTATGAACACGGAGGTAATCAACTTTTTACACACGTAGATAATGACTGGGAAATAGGAATGGTTTTAAACTTAAGAAGGGAAGATTTTGATTACATGTTGGGGGGAAGTTTTTTACAGTGGAGATGGTGAGGCACTGGCACAGGCTGCCTGGAAAAGCTGAGGATGCCCCATCCACAGAGGTGTTCAAGGCCAGGTTGGATGGGCCACGAGCAGCCTGAGCTGGTGTTTGATATGGCAGTTGGCAACCCTGCCTGCAGCAGAGGGTTGGAATTAGGTGATCTAAGCCAATCTGTGTTTCTATGAACTAGCATTTAGAATAGATGGAGGTCACTGCAAACTATCACTTCACCAAGTTTAACATTGCTGTTTCTCAGGGCTCGCTGTTATCTGAGACACCACAACCGTGTCTGTACTCAGAAAGAGGAAATACCTGTGGTGTATCACATACTGTGGTGTGAGGAATGACATCTGAATTTGCAAAGCCAAATAATCATAAGTGACTAAAGGCAGAATTTCTTTCATTGCGCACTTCATATCAGCTGTTAATTTTTAAATGTCTTACACGAGTGGGAATGTAAATGTCAGGTGAATTTCAGCAAAAATAAGTCCCGGAATATCTAGGTTCTCATTAGTCATAGGAACAGATGAAGATGGTCCAGATGTCAAAAAGTGTGAATAACTTATTTTAAGTAGGCCACAGTCTCAAACACTGAAGTTAAAGCAGATGTGCCATGAGAGCACTTCCCATAGGAAGCAGCAGATTGCCAGTGCCAGACTAGGAGAAGCTGAGCTCTGTTGATATTTGTTTGTTCTAGTTTGCCCTTCAGCCTTCTGGAATTTGTGGAGTTTAAACTCAAATATGTGGTGCCTAAAAGCAAAGCAAAAGCAAATCCCTGCTTTACCTTTTTGTCAGGGACTTGCTATTTATTCTCCCAGGCAATACGCAATCTGCATATGACGCACTGCAAGTGGGAAGACAGATTTCGTCATTGCCTGATGTCCGATACGCTCGGTTCTTGATGGCTTCAGCCTTGTGGAAACTGAGAGATATTTACCGATGGACTTGGATGTGTAAGATCTGTGGTAAATATAGATGCAGTTTTAACATGACATTACGCAAGAGGTTTATAAATTCTTTGACCTTGTAACAGTGAATAAGTAGGGGTGCTGAAAAGTCAATCTCCGTTGCCAGAAGCTATGGAGGAAAACTATGGCACAGCCTCTTAAGTCTCACTGTTCTCTTCTTTTGCAGAGCTAATCAGTCGAGCTCATTTCTTTAGTAAGAGATGACCTTTGCATAAGGATGTTGATTAATAGGTTGTTATGCAAACATAGTTTTGCAAATCTCTGATAGTTTGATGCACTTGAATGGCCAAAGACTTCTGCTTTTTTTCTTGTTTTATCACGGGAGGCCTTTTATGGCTTTGGGGCAGCTAATAAAAACTTGCTCCGTTCTCTGTAAAGTGTGGAATCAGTTTTAAATGAAGTAGTATTGATTTGGGGAAAGAAGTATCTAAGGAAATCAAACTCTGAAGCCCTTCTGTGAACGTTGTTTGACAGCCAGTCTAATGCAGGGAGTCTCATCTCATCCTTGAAGTCTTTTGCAGTTCAGATGTCTGTCTTAGGTTCAGTATGCTTGCCTGTGTCTGCAATGTTTTCTTGATCTATTCACATTTTTCCAGGTCTGTTCTGTGGCTTTGCTGGCTGTTGCATCTCTCTGGGTGACAGAGAGGCTGTGAGTCCTTCTTGCAGCAGCGCCACTGCTGAGACTTCCTTTCCCAAGGACCACACACAGGGTTTTACATTGCTTCTGATGTCATAAATCAAATAAAGCAGCCAACCCTGCTGAACTTGTAAGAGCTGACAAGGGAATTTTTCTCGGTGGCTATGTTAGCAGTGTGCTATTACTGTGTGCCTGTCTAATATTAATGAGAGTAAAACAGGGCTTGGTTTAAAACTTGTATTTTGTAATAATGCATTGCTCCTTTGGAAGATGGGGAAGATTTGAATGAGTTGCTGTGCTAATTCATTTGCACAGTTAATCATGTTTATATGAAAAATAGTTCAGTTTTAAGCAGTTTCTTCATACGCTGATGAAAAAATCAGTGAGTGACCTGCTAATAGGAACATTATTCTATCAATAATCTGAAGGTTGAATAGTAGGAATCTGTTACTTCTAAGTGAAGGAATATTTAGTTGTGTAAAAATGTCTGTGATTTCTTTAATTCTCATGGATGCCTAAAGCCTTTGTTAGAGCTATTGGAAATCTTCCATGGACTGTCAACTTCAAGGGGATAGGAGGTCCCCCTCCTAGTCTATCAGTTATACAGTAAGCCTGCTGGTCTTGGAAGGAGATTGCACTATCACAAACCTATGAGGTGTTGCTAATTTAGTTACTACCTCTTAGCACAAGTATGCAGTGTTCAAGAAACAAGTAAAGCCCCCTCTGTCTCCACTCTCTTTGTGAAGTTTGCTGAACAAGGCAGGGTGCTACCTGTGTTCAGCCAAAGAAGTAGCTTAGCCCATTCTCATACCACTTTCCCAAATCAGTTAAGTGCTATTCTGGAGTAATGAAAGTCAAAAGTGACGGAGAAGGCTGTGAGGCTGTTCAAAGGTTGAGTAGTTGACAAAACTTAAGTGTGTCAGCTCTTTGCAATTTTCTTCAATTAGTGCTGATCAAAATTTATATTATGCTTCTGTCTTTGCTTACAGCATGGAAATAAAAGGTAACATCAAAAGGAAACTGAAGATATTGCTATAAATGCTGCTAGGCCTTGCTGAATATAGCTGTACACTATTTAGCTCTAGTGCAGAAGAGTAAAGCCTAGAGTCCAAATTGCTGCTAGAAACTGTAGGCAATAATAAAATTAGAGTAAATGTAAGGTATGGTTTTCTTATATTGCAGTATCAAAATAATATCTTTGGTCCTATGAACCTTTGGCGATGGAAAACAAGTGATTATGCTGGCTGGAATTCAGTAGGTCACTTGATTAAATAAGGCTCATGTTGTATTTATTCTGGAGAGCCCTTATCACACCTTTGGGATGAGAGCGTGGGATGAAGTTCTCTTTGAGCACTGTTGTGCTGGTTGCTGCAGTGGAAGTGCTACCCATCGTTCAAAGCATCTGTGCTTTCTAGTGACATGAAAGACGTTTCTTTTTAGGTGGATAAATGAATCATAGAATATCCTCAGCTGGAAGTGACCCACAAAGATCTCTGAGTCTCACTCTGAATGAGATTAATATATGCCAGTTTAGGACTTCATGATCATCTGTACATATCCGTGCTGTCCTGTATGCATTCAGGAAACTTGAAGCTCACAGAGAGTAAAGTCTGCAGCATTTAACTGTTGTGACAGTCTCTGCAGCAAGTCCACTTTTCTTATGAAGTGCTAGAGTTATTGTATGTATGATAGGATTGTGCTTAGACTGTTTCCCTATGTGGCGCATGAGCAACAATGTTTGATTGGCTCATATATTAATAGACTCGCTATGTTTTGTGATTTAATTGTATCTCCGGATTAATGAAAGGAATCCTCAAAAGTTCTGTGCACGAGAGCTTTGACATGATAAAGGAAAGAGGTATTCCTTCTTTATTCACAGGACATTTACTACATCGATTTTTCTTTTCTGCTGCAAGGTGATGAAGAATAGGTGTGGTAGTTTTGATTCTAGAACCAGAAGTTTCTGATGGTGAACTTCAGTAAGCCAGTGTTCCAGCTACACTGCATGCAGGCAAGGCGTATGCCAAACTGTGGTTATTTCAATTATATAAATGGTTGAGGACAGTCTTAGATACTCCCCCCTCCTTTTCGTTTTTTTTTTTTTTTTTTCCTTATCACGTTGCTTTCTGCTTATAGTAGGAGTTATTTTTATATTTGTGGTACCCATGTTTGTGCAAATAATTCCCAATATTTCTGGGGATAAGAAGGCTGAATATTGAGAAGGCAGATGCTTGTCAGCCCCTGTGCTTTGTCACCCTGTTGTGCTGAGAACCTGCATCCTATGTTAGAATGTTATCCCCCTGACAGCCCTATCATTGTTACTGCTCCTCCCTACCAAAGATGGCAGACTACATAAAGGCACTGGGGTATTTGTGAAGAAGCTTTAATTTGCTAACTCCTTATTCCTTTTTTTCCTAAGTGGTTAATTAGTTTTCATTTGAGATTGAGTTGTAACATTACTGCCCTGTACTCAGCTTCTCATTCACAAGATCATCACCACAGAATCACAGAATTGTAGGGGTTGGAAGGGACCTCCAGAGATCATGGAGTCCAACCCCCCTGCCAAAGCAGGTTCCCTACAGCAGGTTGCACAGGTAGGCATCCAGGCAGGTCTTGAACATCTCCAGAGAAGGAGACTCCACCACCCCCCTGGGCAGCCTGTTCCAGTGCTCCATCACCTCACTGTAAAGAAGTTCTTGCGCATATTTGTGCAGAACTTCCTGTGCTGCAGAACTTGCTTCGTTTTGTTTTTTTTTTTACTGGTGTGGATCCATTGTTCTAGTTGTCAGACCATTGTTTGCCTGAAACCATGTATTTTGGGTATTACTTCCTAACTCAATACCCATCTAAAGACTTGGTCGTTACGTGCTGTGATCCTAGCATGAAAGCAGGGTAAGTCTGTACAGCACGTTGAAGTCTTGTATTTTATCATTTGCAACAGATTGCCGGCTGCATTCTGCATACTTAATTTGTCTAAAAAATTGCTTTGGCCAAATTTTCACATCTTAGAGTTATTCAATTTACTCTGATGGTCTTTATCTGAGAGTTATGTTCATGCAATGGCGGATAAAATGGACAGTTTTTCATTTCTGTGTAGTTTATTGACTAAATAAGCAAGACAAAGGCAGTGGAAAGGAAAGAATAGCCCTTTGCTATTTAATATTTTTTCCTTTTGTAGAAGGTAAACGATTTAGCCTAGCAAAACAGTCATTCTTCCTCAAAGAGCATGCACAAGTCTCAATGAAATAAACTGGCCTGAAGCATGTTCTCCATAAATTCCAGACTGGGCATGCATTTTGCTGAGTCAAGAAGGACATAAGTGACTCACTGGGCTGTGTGGGAACCAGGACCAGAATCCAACTGGTGCACTAACCAGACAACCACATCAGCCCAGAGAAACGCCTGTTTCAAATGAGCCACCAGTAGCAGTTGCTGCCTAATGGCACTTCAGGTAGGCATGCTGTGCAGCTATTCCTATGAGGTGGTACAAGGGGGACGTGTTCTTTTCCTTGTTGTCTTCCTAAAAGCTTCTAAACTAGGTTTCTCTGTGGTTTCATCAAGAGCTATGTCAAAATGCATGGTGACTACTTTTTGCTCCATGCATTGTAATGAAAAAACAGCAGCTGTGCCAAGTCTGGTGTGGAGTGGCCTATGCTCTGAGCCACAGGGTGGTTGGCGAGGTTATGAGCAGGGAGTGAAGATCAATGCAACTAATTTCAGTGAAGTGTGACAAGCAGTGCCCAGGTTGCTGGCCTTGAAGTAACAAAGCAGGTGTCAGGTTTTAAACATTCTCATTATTTTGCTTATCAACGTCCTTAAGTACTTTGCTGGGCTGGGATCCTGGTAGAACAGAAGTCCTGGGTGTTTTCGCACATTAAGTAGTGTAAGCTGCTTTGGATTTACAACTTTTCATTAGGTTATCTAAGATGGGTGTGTTGTTTGTTTTGTTTGGTTGCTTTTACTTCTTTTTTTGTGCTTGTATACTGGTTCTCTCATTTCAGATTCTGCTATTAGATTGCTCTGGATGTGTGTCTAAAGTGTGTCTAAAGGGCTTCAGAGGTGGGGGAAAGAACCAAAAACAACCATATAGAAACGCCATAAAAACCAGAATATACCCTTCCAGAGCTTTGTAGTTCTTTTTATGAACAGCCTATATCTTGTGGAATAAGTCAGAATAGAGAAGGAATCATTTGTATTCTGATCTGCAAGAGAGATGAGCCTGAGGGCTGCTGTATTTGCACTTTAGACTTTATCTGTGGTTTCATGCTATCTAGAAACAACTGATATTCTTGCATTTCCTTCAAAAAAAAAAAGCAAGAATAAAAAATTGTGCAAGTAAAAACTTGAAGCTAAGAACAAACCACCATAACTGATGTACGAGTTATACTAGAAACCAAGCACTGTAGAGCTTCATTCTGCTCACATTTCATTATTGCATTACACGTTCCTCTATCTTTGGTGACGATACCTTTCCATTTTGTCAAGTTTCTTAATGCCATTTTTGTATGTTATTGAAGAAGAAATTGAGGGGCTGGATGCGGTGAATTTTTTTAAAGCTGTTGTTAGCATAAACTGGTTGAATTAAGTGCAAATGTATAGTCCTTCTGGCTGCTAAAAAGAAAGCTGAATCAAAACAGGGAGCTGTAACAAGGCAGACAGTGGGAGCTGAACTGTGCTTGTGCTGTTGTAGCTGTTCTGGAAAAAGATTTTTACAAGTTCATTGAGAGTCTGAGAATGCAGCTGTTCGTCCATAGAGAAGCAAACTTTAGGCAGGGGAGTTTTGTTCCAGCTTTAGAAACTCTGTCTTCCCCAGCTAATGGGTTTGTCTGAGTTAGATGGCCTTCAGCTTCCAGTACCAAAAACTGAGCCAAGGAAGAAACCAGAGAAGATATGATTGTAGAAAAAATTATAATTATACTTTAAATAAATAAGCAACCAAATGCTGATCTTTTGGAAATGATCACCAGATGGACCTGACTATTTGAAGATTTTCAAAGGGGATGAATTGGCCACTTCTCCTCTGGAAACTCTTTTTGGTAATGAAACAAGAGCTCAGCTTCATTGCTTGCTCCAGCAGAAGTAAAGGGAATTGAGTCTGCTTTCGACATTATGCCAACTGCTGATTAAGACTTTGGATTAATCTCTGTCTTCCAGTGGGGCCCAAACTAGTAGGCAGGACAGTGTTAACAAGGGAATACAGTTGGTAGAGCTTTGTATGTTGTGAAATTCAAAATGGTTTCCTTGATTTATTCAAAGTCAGGTACTGAATGAACGATTGCAGACACTTAGAAAGCCAGTGTGAAGCTGCGCAGCTGCTCTTTGCCTTTGGTGTTGGGAGGAGCCATGAGGGAGAGATGAGCTGGAAGGAAGCATGTTGCCAAAGATGCAGCAGTATTCTTGTTCTCCAGATCACTGTCTCCACACATGGTTTAAGAAAAGTGGAAGGAAGCTGTAACAGATGTGGCTATATGCTGCCAGCACTAGGGACCAGGTAGACTACTAGCTTAAAATCATCTGCAAGAGCATAGTTGAGAATTAGGGCCAGTCTGTGAATGTAAGCGTAGTCCTTTTCCACTTCAGGGCAGAAATGAGGCCTTGATGATCCTAACAGTCAACTAACATCTTTGAAAATTCTTGTTTAGTAACTTTCTGTTTCCTTCAACAACAGCAAATACACCAGAAACAACCCCCCTTTCATTTGCCACCAAATTGAGCCTATTTCAATTAATTATATGTGACTGAATAATAGCAAAGTGACACAAAACTAAATCATCACCTCACTTGTCCTACGACATTACATACCAGCAGTGTGTGCATGGAACTCACACCTAATGCCTTTCCTCAGAGTTATAAAGGTGAGGGAAAAATCGGAAGTTGTTTTTAAAATGTATTTTTAAACAAAATGTAACAGCATTCACTCCCTTCTTGATGAACCTATTAATTCAGCTGTGTTCAATATCTCTTGGAGTAATTTGACCGTAGGTCTGCTGATAGACCAGGCTGTTTACCTCTCTTTTCCTTCTCTCCACTCTGCAGTGGGCAGAAATGCACTCCGAAGTCAGAGTAGGAAATATCTCAGTCGCTGGCTGGAAATGAGCACTGCCTTCCTCTGTAGTGATAAGAATATCTATTTCATTTTCTTCAGATTATTTTAACTATTGCAGTAATTAATAGAGTATTTTACAAATAAGGATTTATTGGTTGGATGCTTTGAGTGATCAAAGTTCTGTATTGTATGCAACTTACAGTAGCTAGTTCCTAAAAGCTATAGATAGAGTGGCAAAGCTTCAGGGAGAGCAACTGAATATGCTTCTGATTTTGCAACATCCCTCCAAATTCTTTTGCTCTTTAAATTACTCTCCATACCCCCTAGCTAATTGTGAGAACCAAGTGACTTTTATTTATTGTTTTTCCTGGCTGATTGTTTCTGTAGTATTAAAAAGTAAATCCTGAATAGAACTTCAGAAATGATTTCTGTAGGATCAGAGCACAGGCCAAAGTCATCAACTAGACGAGATAAGACATGAGTGTATAGGCAGAAAGCAGCCTATAGTATTTGCAACATGGGTTGAATTTTCTGTGCACGGAAGTGGTGTTCAGAGAGGTTGTTTTCCACAGCGATGGCTCATTGTATCACATATTCCAAACTTCTGTTAGGTCAGTGCCTACTTCAGGACAGAGCGAGAGAAGATCAGAAGTGCACATTGGTAAACCTGGGTTATCGCGTGTTGTTCTTAGATTGTAGCTCTCTATGCCAAGGTGAGCCATATTTTCAGGTGGTATAAACAAGCTCTGCTCCATGATTGCTATCTTTTGCTGGGATCCATACTGTTCTCTGGTAAAACAGAAGCTGTTATATGCTTAAAGTTATGTTCCTAATGGATTTGTACTAGAAAATGACATAATCGCAGATGTACTTTTCCATTATCCTGGAAATGTTATTTGATCCTAAAAATCAACGTGCATTAAATTTAGCATTTCTGGTGTTTTTTTTGCTTTGTTTTCTTTATTTTAAAGTCTGATCCTTGAATCTGATCTGATTCTTTGAAATGGTTCTTAAATATCTGTTTCACAAGATCTACTTTTGTTTGGAGAAAGAACTTACATGAAAACTTGTTTGCTTGAAATGGAAAGACCTGCTGATCTTTAGCTGTGTTAAGATTGCAGCTGGAGTCCCAGTGGAAAATTTAACAGGTATAAATACATATATCAGAATTTTTTTGAGTTATCAGAAAGCAACCATTAGAAAATGTAAAAATACTGTTGGGAGCAATCTTCCAAGGCTGGCTGGACTCTGTTTTCCCAGGCGCTGCAGCTGACAAAGCCAACCTATTCAGAGAGGCAAGCACAGGAGGAATTTAAACTAGGTCAACTTGTTCTCAAAGATCAGGATCTGAGTAACTTGAATTTTTTTTTTACCCCCTCCCACACTGCCAAGCTTATGGGTTTTAGACATGTCTATCCTAAATGCAATGGAGTTTAAATGCATTGATTGTGCCAATAGCGGACTGATCTTTGGGTTTTTCATTTGTTCCAAATTTTGTTTGTTACAGGCCAGGTGAGATGTGTCAGGATGGATGGCTGTATTGTGTAGGTAGTATTTATTATGTGTCAAAAAAAATCACTGTTACTGTGCAATGGAGCAAGCAGCTGTAATGGTTGATGTCAGGCCATGAGGCACATCAGTGGCAGACTGAAACATCTGTGCCTGTTCCTTAGACTTCTCTTTTTCAATTTAATGTATCAATCTGCATACTATTAGGGCAGGCAAAAGCTCTGCTCCTGGGACACTGTAGCCTCAGTACCAGAGATAATTGTTACCGATTGCATGAAGTCCCACCAGGAAAGATTTGAATGGTGGAGAATCTCTATATTGAAAGAAGACAGACAGAAAGCAAGCTTGGGAAGATATCCCACTGCTTTTTGCATATTCAATTTCCTATGTCTTAAGAAACATGCTTACCTTTGATTTATTTTGGTCTGATATCTATCCCTTGTGGTTTCTCCTCCCTCTCTCCCCACTCATACAAATACTCTGCCAAATCCAGAATAATGTGAAAAAAGAAAATATACTAGCTATGTCTATACTGAGGAAGTGGTTTCCTTAGAAATGGTAACCATATGAAAGCCATAAATGCTGATACCAAAACTACAGTTGAATATATACGGATGTGGGCTCTGGAAAAAAGGAAATGGAATCTGTTTGCTAGCTAAAAGGAAAATCTTGTTGTTGCCTAGGATTTTTGCCAAAGCACAACTGAAGTAAGGTTACTTTTGGTGTGTTGTGTGGCTGCTTTTTTCCTCTTGATTTCTGTATAAGATGCTCTTAGAAACCTGAGCGTGGGCGAAGAAGTCTGATTTGATTTCATATTTTGAAGGATTCACTACAAGGAGAGATGGTTGTATGCTCTAGAAACACAAGAGCATGGCTATGCTGCATGGAGCTGTTAAGACACTGCTTTATAGCAAGTGAGGGGCACAGATTTACCCTCCTTTCAGGTACTACAGCAGCCACGGCTTGGATAAAACACCATGTTAATTAGTCTTGCACCTCAGCTAAGTGTTTCAGCATGGTATCTGTAGGGTTATGCTGTCTGATGTTTGTAAGATGGGTTGGTCACTGCCAGTTTGGAGCTTCTACATACATTGCTTTGTATGGCAGTCCTCCACTGGTAGAAGGCTTTTGGAATAAACATCCCTGTGCTTCAGTTGGTTTTGAATAAAAATGAAATTTCCCTTTAAAAGATCTGTTATCCTTCTACTTTGTGAGGTGTAAACACTAGTGTCTTATTTATTCTGCCAGGATTCCCATTTTGATGCAAGTTATGAAGTGGGTTAATAGATTTCTTTTAAAACAGTGGGGAGGAATTAATATACAGCAGTCACAGAAATGCACTGGATCACAGCTAATAGGATTGACATAGAAAGCAGAACTGATTAGAACTACAGAAAATGGGGGTATTTACTTGTAGGAAATTGAGCCCCTGTGCAAGGTTTTGTAACTTCTCCAAATATGTTTGATTTTAAGCACTTCTGGAAAAATTATTAAATGAAGAGAAAGTTAGAGGTTTAAAAACAAAACAAAACAAACAAACAAAAAAAAACAAATTATCATGTTGATTTTCAAGAGAAAAATGGATTTTCCTTGTTTAAGGATGAGTAATGTACTGCATATTACTGTCTGAAATGTGCTCTTACCATTGATGAAACACTGCTCTGTACCAGGGACTTACAGTCTCCAACAGACTGACACTTAAATCTGGAAGCTTTTGGTGCAAGGAGACTTGTGTGTCACTTGTTTTTTTTTAATATATAAATAAAATCATGGTTGTTTTCAATGCAAGTACCTCCCCAGAGCAGATTTTTCTTTCATATCTGCTTTCTTGCATCCTTTTGTTTGACTATTCCTGCTTGTCTTCTCATTCCTCTCCCCTAAGCATACGACAGAGGTGAATGTTCATAGGACTTTTGAGGAGAAGGTGACCCCTGGCTGCTGAAGAAGAAAAAAAATTATTGTTATTTTTTTTTTAATTTAGAAAGAAGAAAAAGCTAGCTTTCTGCTTTCACAGATGTACTAAGCAGCTCCTGACATTGTGGGAGTCCTGGAAAACCTCAGGGAGTGGTTCTATTTCATGCTCGGTGCTATTAAAAATGCTGTGTCTATACTTTAGATAAACATGTATGAATTATGAAATGAGGGAGAGGGAAGATTATGGGATGGCATACCCAATGCCTTATGGAAACGTTGCCTGTTCCTTTGTTTAGTTAATATTACTCTAGCTGAAAACAATGTCAAGGGGTTTGAGAAAAAACCTCTCAAAGCTTGATGTTACGGGAGCAGGCTTAGGCTCACTAAGCATCATGTCATTTTCTAGCTGATGTGTGTACCTGACCCTTAATGTCTGTTAATTGTAATATGAATGAGAATGCAGGGCACCTGCATAAGGTGGAGAGAAACTGCGTTTTGCTATAATTGTACAGCAAGGGGTGTCGGAGTGTTTTGGAAATGCTGCTTGTGAATCCAATCTATTTGGAGCCATTAATGTATTAGTTTTGGTGAAACTTCTGCTGTGTGATTGAGACAGCAAGGAATGGCAGAAAATGAGATGGGAACACAGGAGCTGCAAGTCCCTGTGCCACAATATTCCTCTCTGTGCCATCTGAAAGAGTGATGTCAAGTCCTAGGCTAAGTTGTTCCTTCTGCAAGTTACACTTAGATTTTCTTGGCAACCACACCAGCTCCATTCTTGGGTTACACTCCCTCCAAATGCATGGGACCTCTGCTCCCCATGACAGCCTGCTTCTGGGGAAGGGCCTGTCTGCAAAGAACCAGGGGGAAAAACTGATTCCTCCAGCCCTCTCCACCTCATTTCTTCTGGCTGTGGTCACTCAAAGCAGTCTATGCTGAACAACTGTTCAGAAATATGTATGCTATTTTGTACACTCAATATTTCATTTTTAATCCTGCTCAGTGCAACAGTGATGGATAGCAGCTTTACTGGCAATGTACCTTGAATGTCTCAGTTGCTCTGGGCTTGCTATGAGGCTGTCCAGGGGATTTCAGAACTATAGAAGTGTTTAAAAGCTTAATTCACGAACATAGACAACTTCCCTTCACCATAATAAAATGTGGATCCAAGTTCATATTATTTTTTGTTCTTTGTTTATCTGTTTTTGTTTGTTTGTTTGTTTTGTTTTCTTTCTGGGCAATTTCAAGGGCTATGCTATCTTTTTACTACTCTGAATTTCTTAGTAGATGAACAATTTGGCTTGCAATCTGGCTTAACTCAGTGACTTTCCGACAGGTAATTTTTCAGCCAGAAGTAATTGTGGAACTTTTCAGAGGATCATCACATACTTGAAGAATGCAAGCCTGGGCCACTTGTGCAAAGGAGGAATGTCAGCAGATGTAACTCTGTTTAGTCTGAGAGCAGGAGGGGGAGCAGGAAACACGTGTAAGTAAAGCAGAGTTGACCACTGAAGGGCAAGAGTACAATTTGCTGAGGCCTAGAATTTTTACTAAACTAACTTGTATTACAACATCCCTTAAAAACTCCTTCAAATAGAGAGGAATTTTCAGTTTTTGTGAGTAATGGAATAGGTGTGCTTGGTATGAACTGATACAGAATCTGTTGTTCAAAGCCACTAAAGGTTTCAACTAATAGTTGATTAAAATATATTTTGCTCTGAAGGAGCTGGGACTTAGAAAGTGATAAATACTTCATAAGAAAGGGAAAGTAGCTAATAAAATAAATATAAAATTGCAGACAATAGTCCCTGGGGCCACTGAAAAGCAGACCTTTCTCAGGAATTCAAGAACTGTGTGTAGGAGGTCTTCTGAAAAATCTGGCCAGTGCTTTTGCATAGGTGGTACCAAACATCAGCTAAATTCCCAGCAGTCTAGTGGCAGTAAACAGTCTGTGCCTAAGCCCCTTGCCTTTGCCAGGCTGGAACCCTTTTCCCCTGGAGAAGCGTGTAAATACATATGAAGAGCAGGAGGCATTACACTGTGCCAGCAGTTTCAGAGGCAGTGAAGCAAAGGAAAGCTAAGCAGTCAATTCTGTAGCCATTCAAATGCGTACTTTGAATCTAAAAAGCTGGCTACAGTTGTATTTTCTATAGCGCGATGCTCACAGTCCCTGGGGCAAACTTCACTTGCTGGCATAGGCAAGTGTAACTTCCATTAAAATTAGTAGGATCTGTGTCTGCTGAATTTGGCCCTCTGCCTAAGGAAAATTAAATGCATTGGCAAGTTAGCCAATGTTCTTCTATTTGGGGTGCCTGGTACTTATTCTGCAGTGGTCCAGATTCACATGAGATAAACTCCAAAAATCAGTGAGTTAGGAGGGCTCAGGCGCGATGCCAGTTCACTTCCCCACGTCCTTTAAATGCTAGCAACGTGGGAGCTGTGCAAACATGGTTGCTGGCAGCCTTGAGGCACAGGAGCCTTACTTATGCCTTGGACTTTGTTCTCATACCCACAATAAGGAGAATTCCTCCTTTAACAGTCATGTCCTTTATTTGATTAATTTTCTGAATCCCTTTCCTTATTTTGTGAGGGAGCTGAGCTGTACTTTCACTGTAATCCAGGGAAGAATAAATTATCCCTCTGCCCAGACATCTTAGGAGATTCAGACCTCTCTCTGAAAGTAAGGTAGACACTTAGCAGCATTAATCCCATTACAATTAATTGAGAGTCAGGACTGCAGATTCCCCAGATTATTATTATTATTATTATTATTATTATTATTATTATTATTATTATTATTATTATTTTTAAATAAATTTGGTTTCCTAGGTGCCAGGTGGCATGTGTTTAAAGAAAGAGAAATCTCATTGTGTGCAATTTGAAATTGTGCTTACAAAGAAAGCAGTTGTACAAGATGCTGCCTAACGGCACTCCTTGTGTGGTGTGATGAGTGACTTCTGAAGTGGGCAGAATTGTATTATCTGAAGTTGCAAAATCAGTGTCTCTTAGGATGTTTACAATAACATCATGACGGTGATGAGTATTGCAGAGTGCATCTTCTTGCTGTGGATTAAACAATTGATTCTGAAAGATTAAAATGCCCCACCTGCCTTCTTGCACACTTCTGTTTTGCCATGTCAAACAATATAAAATGAATGCTGCACTTCCCTCTATCTAATTGAATAATTTACTGTAAATAGCTGTCATTTACTTTAGAGCAGTAGGGGATCATTAGCCAAATGGATGTGAGTAAGTCATGCCTTTAATGCGTTAGAGGGGCCTAAAATGGAATCATCTAAATGGGACCATCAATACAGCATGCTGAATTAAGTCAGAGGCACTTAAAGCTTTAAGTCCTCTTTCTTGTAAATTACATGCTCCCTCGGCAGAAAGGTAATCAAGAACTTGCATAAAATATGGCATCTTTGTTTCAAAGCTTTATTTTTAGTGAAGAAAATAGTACGATTTAGATGACATGATTGGTAGGTATAACTGTGTTTTGGATTTCCCCCATTTTAATTACATTCCTTTCTTACTGATTGAAGACTTCTTGCTTGCAAATAGCTACTTGTGCTGACTAACATTGTCTCTATTCTGTAAATAAGATGAAGAAGTAATAAAATAGCTTCTCTTGACTTTTATGAGTATGTGACCTGATAATTATTTGCAGAAATTTGTTTTGTACATGCAATTTTAGCAAGATCTTAACCCCTAAATGTACCACGTTTTGGATTTATTTCACTACTGATATTACTGTTAGGGCTATTGGGTATTTCAATATGTTTGTCTTTCTTACTGATTTCTCCTGGCCTAAAGCTTATCTCTAGTTCTTCTGCTCTGTTCTCTGACATCCTGGAAGAGGTTGGTCTTCATCTAGAATCAGAACGTCTAATTTCAATCCTATTTGAAGAGGATGCATCAATGTAGGTAGCAACTGTCCTGAGGTACAAGATGATGTTTGTTTGTTTGTTTGTTTGTTTAAATTAGGGGTAACTTTAACTTCTGTTACTAAGGAGTGTGTTCCTTTGTGCAGTTTGCTGACATGGCTTCTAATGTCATCCATTCTGTGCTTACTGCTTTCTGAGTTGAGGTGAGTGCACGGGAACAAGTGGCACTTCCCTTCTGAGATTTGACTTTTCTCTCTTTTATTGTCATCTTATATGTCACCACCAAAGTTGGTGACAAGCAGTATTGTAGAAAGCAGGATGACTTCCTTATTTTCATTCCTTAGCTGTAACCACTGTCCTCTGCTTCCTGTAAATGATTTTTTTTTTCCTTTTTATTGAAATGGTTTATTTAAAGGTATATTTGTCTTGTGCTTTGAAACTTTTCAGATTCTGCTTATGAACTGCTTTCACTTATATTGGATGAGTCATGAGTCAAAAGCTCCATCCTGTAGATCCACTATGAGTAATGCTCGGCATTTTCTTGAGTTCCCTTTTAGAAGACTATAAAATTAAAAGAAGCATCTGTTTTGATATCTTAATGGACAATTAGGTGGCTGGATCTCAGAACTGATTTACATTTAACACTGCAATAATTTAAACTTTTTTCCTCCAGTTCACTGATGTCCCTTTTCTTGCTTGTATGTACATGTTGCTGGCTGTAGCTATTGAACCTTAAGAAATAATTTTCAGTATTTGGGACTGGTATGGGGGCATTGATTGAACTTTTGGGGAGGGTTTTTCACTGAGGTATGTGATGGCAGAAGCTGTCGAAGCTGGTCCATCCACACCAGTTTTAAATTGATATGTGGCATTAAAGCCATGGTAGTGAATGTAGAGAGCACATAGTTTCAAAAATCTTCTTTCATATATGCCCTTACTGAAACATCACACACAGTGCCTCTGAAGCTTCTGTCTTGAGTCTTGCCCAAATAACTTGTATTTAAATGTAAACTGATATGTTCGTTATCTACTGCTGGTGGTGACTGAATTGCCTCCTAGACTATTCAGACAGCAGATCCTCCCTCTTCTTGGATGCCGTGATATTAGCACACGAGGAAATGCCTATTGGCAATACTCAGTGAGTTACTTCACATTCCTGGCCCTCAGATATGTACTGGCATAATGTAAGAGCAATTCGGTGCAGGCAGTTTTGAGGTCCAGATGATGTAAATGTGGATTTGTTGATAGATTCTTTAAGCTTTATGAACACTGGAAAAAACATAACAGGCGTATTTGTGGATGGAATATATGCTCTACCCTCATGAAGGGTTAGGAACATATCAATTTTATTGATGAGACTGATTATTGGTATGGGTAGTGGTAGGAGATGATGGGTTTTTGGAAGTGAGTAGAGTTGTCTGGGGGGACTTATCATGAAAAATGGGGGCATAAAACTTACGAAGTCTCTACCGTAGGTGAGCAGGGTAGCATTGGTGAAATGACGTCTCTGGAGAGATTTTGGAGTTTGCTTTGCAATGCTTGTCTTCTTCTTGTAAGTGGGAGGTAGTCTGCTCCCATATATTGCATATAACAATAGAAATGAGACTGAAGACTGAAGTTTTAGATCAATGGATTAGTCTCGGCTAAGTTTTGTTCCGTTTCCACTGAAATGGTCAACACCAGACTTCTGGAAATGGACATTCAGGAAGAATTTTCATGCTTAAAAATGTTCCTGGCCTTTTAACTCCCCTCCGTGGAAGGTTAGTAGTGTATAGACTCCCAATGGAAGGGAATGACCAGGCTGTTTTGAAGATGACGCTACTGTGCATCTTTTTGACTTTCAGTGAAGTATTAGTAAGGAAATTCTGCGGCATAGCCATAAGGAATAGCAAGGCTCAAGCCAAAATTGTGGATAAAAGTTCAAGGTTATGGTGATGTTTTTCTATGAGAAGGAAAAATAGTCTGAGATCTGAACGCTTTTAAGCTTAATAATTAGGAATTTCTTGAATTTGGCTGCTTACAGCAAAAGCTTGGCTCTGAAACTTTGACTTCCTGCTAATTCTGCTATATGTTTCTCTACTTGTTTCACCACAAGCTTTTAAAAACTCATGATGATAAGAAGACATTTACCAAAATATTAGTTATCTTTTGCAATGAGACTTGTACAGCTTGAAAGAAAAAAATAAATTTTTTAATATCACTTTTTAGAAAATGGTGAAATCATGATACAGCCATCCTGGAACAGTGATGAAGCATTTTATCTTGTTCTCAAAACTTGCTTGCCAGTTCCTTTATGTAATAAGCCAGTGATCATCAACTGAGCAGCGCTGTCAATTTCTGTAGTTGTGCTGATATATAAGTTGCTGGAGTCTAGCAACTTGCTATGTATTTGGGAGTTACAAATGAGACAGAAGATATAGGCCATAATTTGTACGCCTTCCAAATTCAAAGCAGTGCTTCTACGCAATCACCTTTAAAATCAAAACATACAAAACTCTACTAACTTATGTACTCTTCCTTGACCCTTCAGTTTAGAAACTCAGGTTTTAGAATAGGAGGAGAAAAGAAAAGGAAAACAAAAAACATGAGACAACACCACCTGTACTTTGTCAGTTCCCCTAGAACTCAACAGTGTTTGAGTTTGACAGAGGCCGAATGCAGCACGTTGGTTTGAAGTACGTTTTGCACTTTTCTCTCCAAGCTTTTTCCAAAACAAGGCTTGATCTCTAGCATAAGTCTAATGTGTATAGGGCAAGTCCCCCAGAGCCTTTAGATCAGATAATCAGGAAGATAGGGCCTTCCTGATGTGGTCTGACTGCATTATACCTGTCCTGGAGACGCTGAATATGGGAGCAATCCTACGGAGCAATTCATTATACTTCTAGTACTTCTGGGGATTCCCCATCTGCATTGTTGTTGTAAGTTTTTGGCCCTTCGCATCACTCTTTGTGAAAGATGCAGGGAGAAAATATCTAACTGGATACTCTTGATAGTAGTTCAGAAATATAAAGGCAGCAGTTTCTAATTTAGTAAAAGAAGAAAAGAAAAATCCCACTGCTGCTTTGTTACTTGACTTCTGTGTAGAATTACAGTGGATAGGCTACAGACTTCTGCTGGCATACTATCTGGGGGAGGTAATTGGAGATATTGGAGGAAAAAACCCCAAAACAATATTCAAACCTTGCTGTGCTAAAGCAGTTGTGGTTTTTGTATACAGGCACAAGCTTACTGCTTCTTTTTTCAGCTTGTAGGAAGTTTGTGTTACTCAAGTGAATTTGTCTCTTAGAGAAGAGATTCTTTAAGGCAGTTAGCATGAAGACTGGTACAGGTTCACACACTTGTCGCTAAGCTGGCTTCCCTGGTTCAGTATTCTGTTAAAGTAACTCTGATTGTTTTTCTTCCCTATTAACTTTTCTGTAGATCTCTGATGTCCTTTTGTTTCTCTTACCCAATATGTAGAAGAAAACAGGATGGTAAATTTTAGTGATAGAAATAAGGAGTTTGTTGATAATTAAAATAGAGACTGCCTCAATAACTAAAGAGAGGTGGTATTAGATTTCAGCTTTTAACTTTTAGGTAAATGTGCACTTATTGGACTAAAGTTGGTCTTAAGATTTTCATAGCTGTGTCAACAAAAGCAATTGGATATTAACTCTGCAAAATGGAGAAAATTAATGTTGCTGGCAAATATTGTGGAAATGCCACCATTGTTTACCATGTAATGCCTTGTAATACTTCCAATAAAGACTCTGGAAGTGTGGGCTGTGACCTGAATTAATAATATTGTTTTGCTCATCTCTGTTTAAAATGTCAGATATTACTTTTTTTTTTTTTCTGTAGGAGAATATCAATATAAGTAAAAAATGTCTTTCAGACTTCCTGTCTGACAGAAAATGGATTGTTACAGAAAATGGATTGTAGACAGAGATGTGCAGGTGTTATTGTCCTCTTTCCTTGCAGCAGGCAAGTTACTTTTACATGTCCTTATTCTATTCCATTTATTGAAGCTGTTAAATATTAGGTTATCATATTCTCCTGGTAAAAAACTACAAGATTGGATTGTGTAATATTTGGCTTCAATTAAGTCACTTAATTTCTGTCTCTTCATTTCCTACCTGAAGAGAGAGATGGCTTTATTTTCTCTCTTCTCATTTCAAGCTTAATTGGGACTCTTTTTGTGTTCGTAGGGGGAATAGCCCTCTACCTAAAAGCCCATGTACCATGCTTACAAATAACAGTAAAACTGCTGTACTCTGTAGACATTTCTTCTGAGAAGCAAAGCCGGCACATGGAACTGGAACTTTGCTTGAGTGAGGTGAGGCCATGGAGTAAGTAGAGTCATTGTCCAAGTCTGACACATTCAGTAGGAGAATCAAAGGAACTTGATAAAAAAAACATCAGTTTAAAGAAAAAAACAGTAAGGTTTATGTACTAGAGTTTCAATTTTAAAGTAACATAACGGAAGTGTAAGAAGGGAGGGGTGAATAAATGCCCTTCCCACTTAAAGCAGCATCTAAGAACTTCCTGAGGATCTATTGAAAAATCATGGAGGAGATGTACAAAGAAATCTTTCACTGTGGTTTTCTTTAGATGTTAGTCCTTTTGCAGCTCACCTTTTGTCTTGTGCCACATACCTGCGCCACAAGCTTGCCTGAGGTTTAGTTCAACATTCCCTCTTGCTGTCAGCTGTCCTACGAGGCGCTGAGCCCAGCTGCAGGCTGCTTGCTCATGTACGGATCCCCCTTTGAAATCCGTTTGCAGTCTGCTGCTCTAATGGCAGATTGTTCTTCTCTTGCCGCTGGTTAGGCTGTGCATATATCCCCTCTTATTGCAATCTGTGCTCTATGCAGTGGTGTTCTGACACAATAGCCCTTTTATTTCTGCCCTTTCCATGAGAATCGACTGGGGAGGAGACGAGGTCCCATCTCCAGGAGAATGGGAGAGGTGAGATGAGTAGGCCTTTATGCTGGGATGCGTTTGCATGTGACTGCTGTCAAGGGTAAAAGCGCGGGAATTCCACTTGTTCACACTGGCAATGCAAATCCCTTGGGCCTGTAACTCAGGTGTTGGGAAAAGGGCGGGAACTCCCTGGCCTTTTCCCTTTGACCTGTGGTGATGGTGCAGCCTCTGCATCCACCAGCCATGGAATTTACAGCTGGTGATTCTACAGCTTACATCTAGTCATGCAGGAGGAAAAAAAAAAAACAAAACTGAAAAAGGTTATCCTTTGTCTGATGATAGCTGGACACCTGAGGGAAAACCATCAAGTAGTGGCTGAGGGGTAGGAGGGAGGGGGGGGGGGGCGGGTGCAGGTGTTGTCATGGTGATCCAGTGGGGGGGCAATCTGGGCCATCAAACTGAGCATCTATTTTCAGAAAAATCTTGGAAGCCAAGAGACCTTTGCCAAGCAGGGATGCCTCTACTGTGAGTGCTTGGATTAAGGTTTGCTTTGATGCAGGTGATATCAAGCAGGTTTTCCCCTTGGTTAAAACAGGAAGGGAAACTCACAGTCTGCCAAAAAAGCAAGGGAAATGTGAATGCAGTGGATCTGTACCTCTCATCATTTTATGGCAGTGGATCTGTACCTCTCAGCATTTTATGGCAGTAAGCAGCATTAATGCTGCCTTTAGAACAGATAAACATTTTTATGTGGTGATTATTCTGCATTCCATAAAAGATAAATATAGCTCTGGAGTGCACCAACTTGCCACCTATTATTCAGCTTCTGAACCTCAAAAGCAGATTCTTTTCCAGCCAAACTGCCTCTAAAATGCAAATTGCTAGGAATGTGACCGCTAATCAGTTTGCTCCCATAATACTGCCATGTATATAAATTGGTGTGCCACTTACAGAATGGGAGGTTTTAAAGACTTTCACTGAGAAGATTTGAAGAAAAAAAAAAAAAAAAAAAAAAAAA
>NW_024884586.1:3988557-4007950 GCF_019232065.1 Centrocercus urophasianus
AAAAAAAAAAAAAAAAAAAAAAAAAAAAGAAAAAAGAAAAAAGAAAAGCCGACTTAATGATTAGCTCAGTGGCTTTTTGCCCAAAATAACTTTTGGTGTGGAGGGGCAGGTGGGAAGGGAGTTGAGAATCAGTTACACCCTTCTCTATCTCCTTATTTGAAATATTTTATAATGCAGTACACAGTGATGTAAACTCCATCTTTCTTGAGATTTTGTACCTAAGTGGGAAAATTTGTGAAAGATGTGTTGTAAGAAAAAAATATGCTTTGGTGAAAGAGCTAACAGTGTTGGAGATCTCTCCCTTTCCTGATCTCTGGTTATATGAATACTTGGTCATGGATAGTGCTGAATTATCTGGGTAACATGAGACTCTGCTTTCCCTCCCAGTGCAATCATATCTTCTGGTTGTATTGCAGGTATCCCAGTTAGTGGATTTCCACACAATTCACTTGCTAAAATATAGATATTGAATGAACAAGCTCATATCTCTTGCTTTGAAAGCAGATTTTTGCATTGTGGTGATTGTATGTGCAAGGAGAACATTCTGCAGGTTCTAAAACCAGGAGGCGAATGAAGGAATTTCAAACGTTATGTGAAGACGAAGGAAACTCAATCCTAGGAGACAAGCTTGTTTTTTGTTGTTTTTTTTTTTGTTCTTTCCTTTGATTCTTGACAGTTGGCAGTGTTGCACTTTGGCTAACTTATGATCTCCAAAATGAGGTAACCTTTCTGTAGTTTTCAGGGTTATCTTCAACATGGGTGGATTCTGTCCACCTCTCTTTTCCTGTTGTTTTGAGGTTCTAAGGTGTATCTGAGAACAGTCAGGCTGAGATGAGAAATCCAAAACAGAAAACCCACACAGATTTCAGTTTGAGTTATTATTTATATGCATACTGGATCCTGTCAAAGATGAACATAATTGTTTGAAATGAGATCTTTTCTGTAAAACAATAGGAAGATGGGAAACATAAAACATTAATTAACTACTCAACACTGTTTCACATTTGGTTGTTGGTTCTGCAAGAACAGTTAACATGAACGAATACTGCTGGTAACACTTGTTAACCCTCCTTCTTACTCTTCTTACTCTGGTTTGAACTTTGCTCTCTGGAAGTGTGGTACGTACAATTGTATATATGGTCCCATGCTAATAGAACCCAATTTAATGCACAGTTAGAAGGACTCTTCATTACTCCTTGCTTTTGGTTTTATGGCTTCTTAGATTTGTGACACCCGGTTTAATATTGAGTTGACTTTCATAATTCATGCCAGTAAAAATCTGTTAAAATGCAAAATTACCACAGGATCCTGAGACCTCAAATGGCCAGTATGAAAAGCTTCAGATGGACCAGGCATGTTGCTGAAGGGCACGGTGTATGTGTTTACTTTCCAGCTGATCACATAAATATTGTCAAAACTATGCTCTTAATTTGATTTGTGACATTCCATTAACAGTTACTCCGTGTACCAGAATAATAATAATAACTAATGATTCCCAGACTCCCAGAATTGTAAAATAAGGACAGGCTCTGTTTGGCAGAACAGATACCATGCTTTAATATGGACAGGAACTGTTAATATTAATCAAATGAGGTATAGTCTAAAATGACTTCTGGCTAATGACTTGTTCTCGGGCTGACCGTGCTACTTGCAGGTAACACACTGTTCTAATTCTGATGATTACTAATAATTGCATGCTAGATACATGGTTTTCTGTCTCTCAGAAAGAGAAACGATCTTCTTCATTGTCCTCACTTTAAGACGTTACTGTTGAAACTGTGATGTTAGGCTGTTGGATGTGGGATGGCAAAAGTTCATGGATTTGCCTTTTGATTTAAGCTTTTACAAGGATGGACGTGTGAGCAGTGAATGAGTTCAAAATGTGAATTTAATTGTGTGACAGCCAGAACTTAATTATTCAGAGCATCATTATGTGATGCAGAGCTTCCTGAAGGCCACCAGTAGTAGGAGTTACTAAGTCACACTTATTTCACCTTGAATATGTGCTGTTACTGTGATGTTTTCAGACAAATTTATTTAAGAGAAACAGAATTAAGATCCTCCCTATTTCTTAATTAATTCCACAAGTTACACTGAGGGATGGAGAAATAAGTTAAACTGGAAGATATGGCAAGATTGATTCTGTTTTCCCAGAAGAAATAACGTTTTTCTTGGGGCGCTAAAAGCTGTCTTGTGCTTCAGAAGCTGCTCTTATACTGAAAGGGAGGAAGAAGAGACTCCCAGAAGGGAGTTCCTGTAATGCAGAAAGAATCCGGTCTTCTGGAACCAGCAGCTTGATGCATAGCTGTGTTAGGAAGGCCTGGTTTCTGTTGGGTTGAGTCTCCTCCTTTAACTTATAGGTAAGCTAAATAGTGAGCTTTAAGTTGTAGCACCAAGGTATGATGCACATATATGAGCAAGTTACCTCTTCTTAGTTTTTTTTTTTTTTTTTTTTTGCGATGAATGTAGTTTTCTACTCTCACTGCTCCTTCTGTAAGCAGTCCTTATATGCTGTTGCAGGGTGAGGTTTTGTTTTCTGAAAGAAGCTTTTTGTTTTTTTTCTGGTAGTTTTCTGAAAGAAGATTTTGGCTGTCTTCAGTGGGAATAATATGTGGCTCGTGGTCTTATCTACACCTAATTAAATGTAAGGAAATAACGTTTTAAAAACTAATTCAGTGTTGACAGGACAAAGAGAAAGATGAAGGACACGAAGAGAGTCTGCCTTGAATACACACTGCTATCTACCAGGAGAATTAAACATGATCATAACTCATTTATGATGATGATGCAAGCGTATATAGAGACATTTATGTAAAATCCTATGGAAGTTATTAAAAGTTGGCCTTATTTAAGTCCACGAATAAGTTTTTTTTATTATTTCAGCACAAGGGTGCTACTCAAACTTGTACCAAAATGACCAGTATTGCAAATCAGAGGCAGTGTTATTTTTGGTACATTTGCCTAGGCAGCATGTCTGGCCAGCTGCAGGCCTGATCCAGCATTCAGTGAAAGCTGACGAAAAAAGACATAGCTTCTGCTAATGCTTCCCGTGAGTATCTACAAAGTAGATAAATTTATTCTTATGAGTGCATGTTATACATATATGCAATGTGTGTAACATTTATGTACACTCCAGCTTGGGCTGAAAATCTTGAGCTGAATTCTAATCATAATTTTGAGATAGGTTAAGATATGCGTGAGGTATTTTGTTGTTTCTGGAACATGAATGACCTCTTAAGTAGGAGTTGGTTATGTTTTTAGTCTATTAGCTGTAATATGTATACATGTTTTGTAGACAGCCAACATTTAAAAGCAAGAAAAAGCTGCATTTTTCTCGTGTTTCTGATTTACAGAGAACGATGAGATGCAGTAATCTAATTTATCTGTCTATGGTGTCATGTTTGTAAGTAATAGAATGCATCAGATGCTCTGTGTATGTGTGGGTATCCTACTAGTGGGCTCAGCTAATGGTGAAACAGCTTCAGCTTGTTGAGGAGCTGTTCATTTTGTAGAAGATGGTGAGTCCTGCAACTGATGCTGAACAGAAGGAGATCAGATTCCATTAAGCCCATTTCTGCAGACTGAGAGAAACTTCTCTCTTTACATGGTAGGAAAATTCATCCCAGAGATTAAGATTTTATATGGATATGTTTATCTTTGATTGTCCTGTCCCCCCCGTGGAATAGTGCCCATCAGCTATTTGCAGTAAAACTGATTCTGTGGTTATTTGCATTTGATATTCTTAAGTCTATTTGACAAAGACTAAAAAAAATCATGTATATTTTATCAAATATTGTACACTTGTAATTAAAAAAATATAGAGTTTTTCATTACTGAAATTGCCCTTTAAAAAAGGCAGAGCGCATTTTTCTCATGTGCACCTATTTAAAAGAGTGTACTGATGTATGTGTTAGAATTGTTTTTGTACATCTGGGAAGATTTGAAGTGGTAGGACAGAGACAACACTGCTCAAGTAATTTGGAGCTAGTAGTGAGCTGAGCATGTAGCACATAGAACACATTATTTTGGTTCTAATAACCCTAAGTATTAGGGACATGCATTAGCAGTAAGATCAAGTGGGTAGGAAGGATGCTGAGGACTTATCTCGGCATCCATTAGGAGCGATTTGGAGTGGCAAAATTCTTGAATACTGACTGACTCAGCTTGCAGGAAGTAGACAATACAAAATGGCAGAATTTCACAAGTGATTGCATCAAAAAACCATTCTCCCTTAGTTGGTGACAGATACAGCATTAACTTCTCACTTCAAGTATTTTCTCTGAGTGAGATCTATTTATCTCAGGCTTTTCTTCACATCTAAGAAAGCACTGTTTTCTCCACTCTTCCTGCCTCCTCCAAATTTTTTATCTCCTCATTCTTCTTGAGTCATGGATTAATCTCTTCCTTAAAATGTTTTACATTAGCTGTTCCTTCATCCATGTGGATAAGTGGGAATTGCTACATTATTTCTGTAGACCAAAGCATCTGGTTCCTGTTCAAAATATTCATTGTTTTATAATGGATAATGCCCTAATGTAAGGTGTGTGTGTATGTGTGTGTTTTTTCTTCTCTCTTAGAAGAGGATTGTGGGAGGGAGATGGTTTCCACTTCCTTGGTACTTTCTTACTTTTTCCTGTACAATGCTATTTGGAGGACTCTTCTCAGGCAGAACATTGAGAAAGATGTGTATAGTATTTTGAGCTACCAGGAAAACAAAATTACTTAATGTAGAAGGATCTTTTTTTAACTGTTGGACTTCATGATTTTGAAGGTCTTTTCCAACCTGAGCAATTCTGTGATTCTATGATCTAATACTTGTATTACTTGGACAACAGTAATTTTTCTGTAAATGTAATATTATAAGATTTCAAAATCATGTGACAGCGCACTTGCTTTAACTTTTAAGCTCTCTTTCTCATGATAGCCTGAAGAATTAATCTTGCACTGAGAAGAAATTTGTTTAGTTAATGCAACGTGGCTTAAAAACAAGGCTAAGTAATAGCTGTACTGACTCAGCAAATCGTTCAGCCCAGATGCCTCTGACCTGCATAGTAGTCCAAGAGGTTTCTTAATGTACAGAACCCTGTATTTTTTATGCAGTGAAATCATTGAATGGCTTGGGTTAGAAAGGTCATCTAATTCCAATGCCCTGCTGCAGGGAGGATTGCCACCCACTAGATCAGCCGCTAGATTGGGAAGCCCAGTGCCTAATGTACTTACTGGCTCTGGTTATTTGCTGGAGTTGTGTGGTATCCTGAGGAAAAAAGTCTTCTGAATTTTTTCTAATGCGTTAATTCCACAACTTAGTAGAGAATACCATCCATGTTGGGCTGAAGAGGCCTGAGTTTTCTGAGGTTTACTAAATGCCTTTTTTCTTTCTAGATTGTGACCTATGGAGAAGAATACATAAGGGGATAAATATGGCTTTTAAGGGTGAGGACCACTTAGATTCCCTTCCTTTACCTGTTCAGCGGTAAGTGGTACTCTTCTCATGCAGACTTAAGTGACTAAATGCTCCCAAAGCTACTTTGTTATTTAGGATCCAAAGGTGAATAAAAAAGTCATTTTTAAACACCATTCTTGAATTTGCTTACATTCTCACTGGTAAATCATGACAGTAAACGCGTAGTGACTGTTTTAAATGGGTGAGCTGGCTTGTGGTACAGCAATGATAGTTTACTGGATTGGTTGTCATGATGGAAATCTCTAGCACTCCCTCTACTCTGAAGACTATTGGAAATTATAAATATAAATTTACTGAACCTCATTCACTGCCTCTACTTGTAACTGTGGTACTAATATTAAAGTTTCAGTAGAATCTTGCCTGTCCCGACGGGGAACTGGAAGTACTGGTTGCTCTATTAATCAATTGAGGTTTTAGAATCTGGCTCCAGATTGGCAGCTAGTATCTGTAGCATAGTTTCACATCTGTGATAATGGAGGCTTCATGGAAAGGGAAAAATGGATAATGAATACAATCATTCTATGTTTTCATTGAGCTACGGTCTTGATATGTAGCATAATTGATTTTATGGGCTGCTGAATGCAGGGGTAAAATCAGAAGCAGGAAGGATTTAAATTTCATTATTTTTCTTAGTTGTCGTTAGGCAAAATCTTCTTTCCTGCAGTCAACTGGCTGCTGACATGCATTCTCAGAATACGGGGCTTTTCTTCTCAACAAGTTTTGGTATTTCTCTGTTTTTCACTATCTGAATCTTTTAGCAGATATTTTGATAACACCACTGGGCTTTCAGTTGCAGAAAGACAATTTGGGCACACTGTCTTCTGTAAGGAATGTTAGGTGGAGGAAAGCAGTTTGGGGATCCCAGATGCGAAGTAAATGAGGACCATATATTGGATTCTGTGTATTGGAAACCAGCAAGTCCTAGAAATCCTAGGTAACCAGGTGTGAACTGGACTGGAATAAACAGGGATGAGGTATACTGTCACTCATTAGTTTTAATTTTTATTCCATGGGATGAAGCTGTGGAATATTGCATCAGTGGTGCACAGCAGTGCCGTCAGATTAATGACTTGCACTTGGAAATGCTCTGATCAGATAAGGTGCTAGATATCTGCGTTAATTTCTTAGTAATAACTAATTAATTCTGGAAATTGAATTGTAGTTTAATAGTAGACCAACTACTGTGCAAAAACTTCCATTGCAAAATGGGTCAGTGAAGCCTCTTGCAGAAAAATAGATACAAGTGGGACCAAAGGCAGTAAGACCCATGGATGGCAAGGGCTGATCCAAGTTGATGGTGGCAAACTTTTCTTGCAAGCAAATGAGGATGTCAGCTGCAGACTGCCCATGTTAGTGATTGGAAATGTGGAGAAGTAACAGTGCATACGATGCTCACATGCAACAGCACAGAACTGAAAAGTTCTGAAAGTTCTGAATCTGTAGGCTAGAAACTGCTGAAAAGGGAACCTGCCTGCAAGTCAGTTCTGCTGTGTGCAGGGAGGCAGGAGGACTCCACTACACTACGTTTAAGAAAATATGCACCTTGCATTGACTCTTCACTGTATCTTATTGTAAGTTATGTGGGAAAAGTTTTGTACAGCGGCAAGTGCTATGCTCTGGGGAAGTGCGTGGCCCGGCAGGACAACTGTATGTAGTGAGATCATAAAATAAGTAAATACTCTATCTTGTCCCCAGCTGTTTCAGTACAGCTTCTGAAAATGGACTCTTTACAAATGTCTTTCCTGTTGGAATTGCTTTTCTCATATTTCTGGTGAGTTTTCCAGGTGGGAAAGCTAATGTAAAAGAAATGGTCTTTCTCTTAGGTCCCTGTCCTCCATTTCTTTGTAATAAAAGTTCATCAGCCTTTTTGTTTGCTTTCAATTAAAACAATGTACCCATTTTTACATGGTAGTCATGGTTTCTTGCACTTTCCATATTGCATAGTAAACAAAAATTAGCAATTAGAGTACTCAATCAGAAGCCAGTCAGCTAAACAAAGGTACTCATAATAAAGAGCAAAATAGGATGCTGGTTTTGTTTTCCTGGATTATATGTTCAGCTCACTCTCATAACTGAGAGAAATTCAGTACAATTAGTACTTAAACTACAAAAACAACAAAACCCATAAATACAGCACTTCATAAACACAGCAGGATTCTCCATGGAAATTAGGAATGTAAAAGTGAAGCAAAGGTAAAGTTATCTTGCTGAAAAATGTTGAAATTTGCACTATGAATCTGGGAGGCACTCTTGAAAGTGAAGTGATAGCAGTGGTAGAGCTGGTCTTTCTTCCTGAGCCTCAGAAATGTAATACTGCTAAACTGTTCAATACATACTCTGAACATCCTTACAGTTTTAAAAATGAAAGATAATCCTCTGGGTTATAACTTCAGCTTGCATAGGAGCAAAGGCAATGTTAAATATTTAAAAGCTTGGTTTTTTTTTTTTTTTTTTTTTTTAAGTGAATGCTCTGAGGACCAAAACGATGAGCCCTACTAGGTGATAAATTTAGAAATTTTTTAATACTATTATTTTCTCTTACAGAATTTTATGCCACTGATATAGATGAGAGCGTTTTTTTCTTAATCACTGTGCTTCAGATGAAGAAGGTGAGGCAGAGAAATCAGACAAGTCTTTGAACTCTAGGTACATGTAGTTAAAATCTCTGAAAATCACTTCCTTGTCTTGATCCACCTGAAATCAGAACGGTTTGCCATAAAGGGCTTCTAATTTTGGCTCTGCCACAGAATCCAGGTTTCCTGTCTCCCAGTTCTTAACCAAAAGTCAGTTCTTCCTCCTTTTGTTACGTTCTTCCTTTTTCTGTTCTCTAAGGACCTGAGATCTATGAAAGAACAATATGAATGAGGTCACTCCATGCATATTTATAGCCTTGCTCTGCTCTTTAAACTGTGCCATGTATCTGCAGGTGTCCTGATAACTTCTCTAGAGTATCTACTTAGGTGTCCCGTTACATAAATAAAGACTTCCGTGCCCCTTTTATGCCCTCACCTATTAAGCAATTGCTAAGGTGGCAATCAATTCTGGAGAGGTCTGGATTTCTTTCAGTATGCATTCTGGTGGTAGTGGTGGTTGTTTTTTTTTACCCTACATATTTTTTTTCCCTTTAACTTCTATAATTTCTCGCAATGTTATTTTCTGTTTCTGTATGGTAGGTAATGGCGGCTGGAGATCTGCTCACTGCATGTGTCCCATCCCTGGAGGCATTCAAGGCCAGGCTGGATGTGGCTCTGGGCAGCCTGGTCTGGTGGTTTGGTGACCCTGCACATAGCAGGGGGTTGAAATTATAGATGATCATTGTGGTCCTCTTCAATCCACCCCCTTTCTGTGACTCTATGAATACCATCTTGTTACAGGCTTCAGGATATTCTAGGTTAATTGTTCACAGGCTTTCAGTAACCAAGTGGAAAAGAAACACTTCTGAGGCTGTCTTCAAAATTCTAGGACCAAAGCATTCCATCTATGAAGCGGTGGGAACCATGTCTTTCACGACTCTAAGTACTCTGCTGCTTGCCCAGTAAGCAAAGAGGTGTTGATTGAAATGATGCTAAAAAATTCTGGGAACTGGAAGAAAAAAAAATTGGACTGAACTGCTAATTTAACAGAATATTTGTCAAAAGTTGAAAATTGAAACTTGCAGCGAGAGAGGTGTGTGGCTTTTTTTCTTTGTTTGTTTTACTCCAGAAACTGCAGTGATTCCACTGCAGGTTTTTCTCCTCAATCAAGATAAAAAACATGCAGGCTTTCATAGAATATAGAGGCATATTATGATGAAAAATATGGAAATTTATAATGGATTTTTTTAATGGAAGGTACAACTTCAAATGAAAAAAAAAGCACTTGGCAAAAAATTTCTGGTAAGAAAGAATTTCTACTGTAGTAAGGAAGATAGTGTAATGATCTTTGTAAAGCAAGATGCATTTTTACCTGCTCAGGGACTAAATTATTTAAAGATCTATGTATTGGGTTTTGCTTCTCGAACTTCATGTTACTTCTATACAACTGAAAAGAGTTGTTTTGATAACACTGCATTTGAGGTGCAAGACACAATGATGAGTCTTTCAGCACGTGTCTAATATTGCATTCATATGTTGTGTTTTTAATAAATACAACCTCAAACATGACTTTAAGGAGCAGATTATATCAGCTTGTTAGACTTCTACCCTAAGTATCTAGAATTACCCCAGTACTGTGTGATTTAGTTCTTGGAGTTGAAGGCAGGGAAATAGTTCTCTCTAGTCATATAAACAAATAATAATAGAACAGTTGGGCAAAATTACACAGGTGTATTCCTTCTCATTCAGTTACCTAAGGACCTCTTTCCACTTGTATTCTCTATGCAATGAGGATCTGTTTACTTTGTTGTGATCTGTTGATGTGACTTCAAGCTCTAGATGTCTTTTCTAGTGAATTTGGGGCAGCAACTAGATTTGGTTGCATGGTAGTTTATTGAAATATTTCCTGTTTCATCTTTCTTCTTTCTTAAACATGAAACACCGAAGTGAGTGAGTCCTAGGGATGGGATTTCTGTGAATTAGCCTGTGTAAAACTATTCGTTTTTTACCTCATTCTAGTCTATTTTTCTAGCACTACCAATTCTTATTAGCTGTTACAAGACACCTTTCTACTTGCTCTGTATCTGTGTGCCTTCTGTACTTTGTAGCCATTTCTATTATCAGTGCTGATCCTCATGAAACTTGTCTGTACATTTTTAATACTATGTGGACTCTTCAAGAACCAACAACCCATTTGTAAGCATGCACAACTTGTAAGATTGTGCTCGAGTTCATCATCACAAAATCTTGCTTAACTACGAATGCTTTAAATGCTTTGTCTGATCAGTGATTTACATATCCTTGTGCTTCTTAGACATCCTCTGTAAGTGCTCAGTTCTTTTTGTTCGATGGCTTCCTGTCGTATCTGCTGCTAATAATAAAGGGCTTGTTCTGCATTTCTGGCTTTTCCCACCTTCATCATGCAAAGTGAACTTCCTGCCTGATAAACACTCCTAGTGAAGTGAAAAATTTCTGTATTTTACAGGCTACTTTGTGTTGCAGATCCTGTCCTACTTAAATCCTACGTTCTCTACAATCAGTTTTTATTGGGATGACATCAGGAACTTGCATGTCAAGGTTCTCTACAACATTCAGACAAACACCTAAGAAAATCTGTAGAACAAATGCACGTTATCTGTGATACAGATTGAGAGTTGAATATTCTTTATTGTTGTGCTTCTGAATTTCTGCTTTATGAATGTTGAAAATCCATTCAAGAATATAATGCTTTCGATGGAGTTGAAAACAGTTTTGGAAAACTTTTTTTTTTTTTTTTTTTTTTTTGTAGTAAGCTCCGTGAACAGCATGCTACAGAAGAGAGAAGAGTGCTCTGCCAATAAAGCTATAAATAATAAATCTAGCTGTAGCATAGTTCATGGCATTAATGATAACCTCATGCAACGACCTTGTGTTCTTTTCATTTCACTTGGTGAACCCTATAGCAATTCAGTAAAGAATCATAGCTTAAGGAAGGGAGGTCTATCTTATCATAATGTAAGTATTTTTCGTTTTAGTGATTTATATTCCACCTGTAATAAAACTGAGAGTAAATTAGTTTGCTTTGTTGGTACAATTAGTTTGATTTGTTGGTAGAAGCTAAATCACAGCTGCTTTTGTGTACCCATATGCTATTTCAGGGGAGGATTTTCAAATGTTGCTAGTTGACTGGATCCAAAGGATGATGTTAGCAAAGTAGTGCCTATTGATTTGCCATCATTTTGTAGCACTCAGGAGGAATACGAACTCAACAGGTTTTTTCTTTGAATACATGGGTAAAATATCTTTGTTCCTATATTCAGGATGTTAAAGTGTAGGTCAGCAGTTTAGCTCAGAGGCAATAAAAATAATTGCGTTTCACTTGTACTTTATGTATTTTGGGGGTGTGCGAGTCTGCCAGAATTCAAGATTTTTTCCTAAGCTTTTCGTTCTGATAGTTTTATCGCTATAGCTTTACATTAATTGTATATTATGCTGCAGAAACATGTTATATTACTTCCCAGAGATACGCTGCATAATATTTTATGTTGAACTCTAGAAGTCACAAAAGAATTCTGGCTTTTAACCTAAAGTAAGTTTGAGTTTATCCATTATAGTAATTGAGAAGTTGGAGTGACTTTAAACTGAACAAATAGACAAATCTAAACAATCTATTCAACTTGACTCGCTAGACCTTTCTTCATTAAATGTTGGTATTTCATATTTGTGGATGGATGTTAGTTGGGAACAGGTTTTTATTAAATGATGAAGCATCATCTTTCATCTTTAATGATTAAGAATTCACCCTGAATCTTGTCAGGGTCAGGGACACATTTCAGAGTATGTGATGCATAGTACGCAGAGATCAAACTGCTAGTGTAGCCTTTATTGTATAGGAAGCTTAATTATTTTCAGAATGCATATTTTAAAATGTGGAATTCTGTAGAAAATACTTTTTTTTTTTTTTTTTTAATATTAAGAAAAAAGGCCCTATCTGCCTGATGAATATCTGAAGATAAAGAAAACAAAACAGCAACAACCAAAAACCAAACCAAAACAAGACAAAAATGAAGACATTAAAATGTTTAGTTTTGGGACCATCTTAAAGTATATAGGCATCTTACTTGTTTGACATATCTTGCTCATTTGCTGTAAAGGCTTGGGAATAACCTTCCTCATTAAATACCATAAACAAATAGCTCCTTTGAGATGTTGTTAAGCAGTAATGTTATGTTATACTATACTTACAGTCATGAATAGCTGAAGAGCCTCACTCTTGGCTTTGTGTTGTCTCTGAGCTTTCTGGCACCAAAAAATGCTAAGCCTGAACTGTGTCTGAACCTAGTACATTAGCAGTGGGGAAGGAACCTATCCCAGCAATTGTATGGCTAAGGAAGAGAAAGAAACACTGGTCTGCAGGTTCCAGACTGGTGTGATAACTTGATGCCTTGTGACATACAAGGTGAGGAAGAATGGAGGAACAGAGAGAGCCATGTATGTCGCAAAGCATGCAGTCCTGCAGCTTGCAGTCAGCCTGGTGCAGTCACTGAACAGTGCTATGTGCCTGGCAGCAGTGCTGTGCTTGAGGGCTAAGGCTGATCTTAAGTTTGTTTTCCTGAGTGTAGGAAGGAGTGAGCCAGAAGTGGTAATGCTGGCACTGGCCTCATTCTGAAGCACCTGGAGGGTGCTTGTCCCTATCCTGCTTCACAGGAGCACAGGAATGCTTCGCACCCTGCTTGCAAACTGCACCTGGGGATTCTCCTGACTATAGTCCTTGGTGTGTATCTTTAAAAAATTTGCTTTGCATTTGTTAGTCAGCAAGTCTTATCACATTTGGAAGAGCTTGCCAGTTATAATAGTCTTCAGGGAAGCAAAGTTATGTAGCATTAACTATAAACAATACAGTTTAAAAGGAAAATGGACCCTGTAGTATCTACTCTTTGATTACTTCCCAGGTTATTCTAACACTGACAGATTATAGTTAAGACTGTCTGTTGTTTTCCCATTTACAGAACGGTATTGGAAGTCAGCTATTTTGCAAAACAGTTGTAAGGCTTGGACTTTCTAGGCAATTTTATGCGCATAATGTAATCTGAAGTTACTATTCTGCTGGCAAGAAGATCCATGCTCTTGCCTTTTGTTTTAACAGTCAAGCTATATTGGTTTTATCAATTATGATTTAGCTGGAATTTTTCTTGCTAGTGCTGGATGGCATTTAAAGATGCAACCCTGGACACTGACATCAGAGTATCTGAGACATCTTTCTCCTTTAAAACACAAGCTTTGAAGCATTCTAGAGGCAGTCACTGAGCTTACCAAATGGGAGAAAAATGACTGAAAAAGAATGTAGTAGTTTTCTTTATAGGAATACACATTTTCATGCAACTCCAAAACAGATCAAAATAATGAAGACTTCCTAAAGCTCAAAAAACTCACTGAATTTGCTATTGTTTTATTTTAAGGAAGTGTTGCCATTGGTCTCTGGAAGGGCAGGAAGGTTTGTTGGAACTTTAGTTTTGGATTGAGCCTTATACGTTATTTGTCTTGGTTATACCTCTGATTAATTCCTTGACCTAAGGCAAGCAACCTTCTCGCACCTTTCCTTCCTCCATCTCAGCTGGTGAAATGCAGTGGAAGTCCTTATTAACAGATCCCTGCCAGCTGCTGTTTTAATGATCCTTATGTGGAGCTCTGTGTGGTATGACCTCATGCACCTTGTGCTTGATACTGTGCATCATCCTATTGCAGGTTTGTTAATGTTGGATGCTATCTAGCAGCTGCATCTACTAAACATTAATACGTTTCTATTCACAAAAACTGGCTTGTTCTTTCTCTCTGCCATATCTTGCTGTCATTTTTATAGAGTTGTTGCCTGGCATGTAAGTTCACTCAACTCTCTTTTCATCAGTGGCTATAAAAGAGGACAATGATTAATCACCTGTTCCATGACATTTCTGAGGTGTTTTCTTCCAGTATGATTTTTAATAACTCCATTAAGGATATTTTAATGATCTTACTATGACAAGCTGAGACATGACTTCTGAGTTATTTGCTGGAAATGCTAGTACCAGATTGTGTTAAATACAATATTTGTTGCTTCAGTCCATGTTTCCTGGGAATTTCTTCCTCGCTTAATTGCCTAGTCTCTCTCAATCTGGTTCACTGCTGCCTAGGGATGGTGGGAGGATCTTGTAACCACTTGTTCTCTAACCTGTAACGAGCAAATTTAAGAAGGGTAGCAGAACAATGCTACAACTTTGTAAATGGTATCTTGCCTTTTTCCCTTTCTGACAAATAGTGTAGTGATCTTAAGAAATACGCCAGCCTGACCCCATTTCTAGTCTCATTAAATTTGCTACTGTCTGTGAATGGCTTGATTTCTGAGTTCGCATTAACACTGAGGGACTTGGAGTGATGGAGTGAGATGCATACAGGAGTTTAATACTGAGCTGAAAGGTGATTGTTAGCAGTGCTGGTTGATTCTTTTTGCCCCTTACAGTATTTCAATAGGTGTGATGAGGTGTATATATATGTTATTTTATTTAAGGCAATAAGCCTAAAGGAGTATAGGTATGCAATTTTTTCTTTGCTTTTTTTTTTTTTTTTAAAGAAAAATCTTTTTATTAAGTTGCTTGTGTAGAGACTATGCTTCAGGTATATGATTTCTATATCATTCTTTTTCTGGATACTTTATTGTAGAAGCTATTCCAGGAGTGCAATAGAAACAGAAAATATTCGTGTCAGGGAAATATATTCTGCCCAATTAAAGATGATGGAAATATCTTTCTACTATCATGAACGAATGTGAGATTTGAGCTCAGAATAAAAACTAAGTAGGGGTAAAACAAGGGAAAGCTGAGAACATAAAAATAAAAAAGGAAAGAAGAAGAAAACCAGAAATGTGATCGGGGTAGACTGAGGTTATTCATTGTATCATGAGATGGTTGAAAGCACCATTTTGGGAAGTACTGTAGAGCAAAAGTACCCATGTTCAGTGACAACTGTAATCTCAAATTATTGTGAATGTTATCAGCTTTGCATTTTGAAATGAACTTTGTAGGTGAAATCTGAAATGCATGTGAGGGAAATAAGAGAATTTGTTTCTGTAGCAGTGATCATATTTTTGATCTTCTATATTCAGACAGAAGTTCACTTGTCTTATCTGTAGTTTAAGAGATAAACAGATTAAAAGGTAGTTGATGTTACGTAGTTATGAATACATGATTTCTAGCTAGTCAGGAAGCAGATGTTTCCAGTAGAAAATTATCATCCCTTCTTCCATTTATTAAAAGAACACTCTGAGTTCAGAACACAAATTACATAGCTAACCGGGAGGACTAACTGGTAACTTAACTACATCTGTTTTCTCCCAGCCCTGCTGGCAGAAGTTACTGCTTGAGTGACTTGTTTGCTAATTCACCTTAGATCTCACATTCGAATAAATCTTAGAATTGAGGAATAATTCACCTGGAAATATAATTCTGTCTCCTGCTCTTTTTTTCAGGCTTTTTTTTTTTTTTTTTTTTTTTCTCTCTCCTTATGCTGCTCTCTCTCATGTATTTGTAGATTACTTTTTCCCAACTTTGGTAAATCTAATTTTTGATGTAGCACAAGTTATCCGATTCATTTGAAGGATAAATGTGGAAAGGAAAAAGAAAAGACTGGGGAAGCAGTAAATTCAGCTAATGACCGATTACCTGTTCAGATGGCTTTTTCTATATTTCAAGACCTAAAGCATAGCAACTGTTGTTCTCTGCACTGGCTTATGCACAGGGTTTGGATTCTGGCACAGTGACTTCAGTGAGAGATGATTAGATCAGAGATTTTTTTTTTGCTATAGATGAAAAATGAAGCTTCCTTTAAAAAAAAAACAAACCAGAAAAAAAAAAAAAAAAAAAACCAAACTTTTTAAAAAGCCACTTTTGAAACTAATTCACTTAAAACCAATTACTAAGGATAACATTTTCAGTGAAAGGTGAAGGTGGTTGTGCTGACCTCTCTTCTAGGCTTAGAGGATGAGACTATGACAGAGTGAACAGTATCCTACCTGCAATAACCAGGAGTTCTCCACTCACAAATGTTGGGTTCACAATCCTGAGCATTTCACTGAAGTTTTCAGTCTTCCACATTTCTAATGTCAATGCTGGTATGCTACTATTCTTTATCATTTCATTTTAGTCCAGTGTACATATCAGGATGGAAAAATAAGTCTAAGCAATACCTTTTCACATCCATTTTTCTAATGTTCCCTTAATAGAAACTTCCAACACTAATAGTTGAGGCCAATCTCGCCTTCTATACCCCCTCTATCATTTAAAAACAAATTTGTCTTAAGTCTGCCAGAAATTCCTGTAGCACAGTCCTGATGTGGAAGGAGAAGGGATTGTGCTTATGTTGTGAGTGGATAGAGAACCTGATGCTGTATTGCTCTTGGCTAAATTACCAGGAACACCCTGGCCAAAAGTCAGTGCACAGATGCCAGGGAAAACAAGTTTTGTTTCCTCCCCCCCCCCCCCAAAGCATGGTGATCTGTTCAAAACTGGAGTTGCACTGAATGTTCTCTGTGGCTCAGCTGATTGGTGAGTGGCTGACCTCAGTCATTCTGAAAAAGTATCTTATGGGCAAGTATGAAGACAGTCTGAGTGAGCTGCTGTGCAGCATCCCTGCTGTAAAAAGGGGGTGGTGGTGGTGATGAGAAAAGATTATACTTCATCATGTGCATTGAATTCAACTTTGCTTCAATATAGGTCAGGCTGTTCCAAAAGCATGTCCCTTAGCAAATGCCCAAATTAAACATTTTTTCAATGTCAATTTGCATACCTCATCAGCTAATCCTGCAACCCAAAAATTTGAATTTGGATCCTTAATTTAAATAAGTGCAGCTCTGTAGTTTGGGTGGCATGGGTCAATCCTTCCTGGTGTACACAACAGGCCTTTAAGCCAGTCAAGCAGCAGCCTTGAAAGACTATAAAGTGCAGGGTGACATCTGAGAGATGTGCCAGAAGACCACACGTGGAGGAAACTTGCAAGAGCACAGCATCACCAGTACTTTTTGTGTGCTACAAGGACCTGTGGTAGCAGGGGTAAAAACTAAGGCTGGCTGACAGCTGCTTTAGGGTCTCAGCCTTTACTTGTGCCAAGTAGGATGCATCAGGCCCTGTGCTTCTCTGAGGTGAGAAATGGGAACATAAAGCTTTGTTACTTTCATTGTAATGGTAGACATGTGTTCAAGATGTTTCTCCTATTAACTTTGTGAACTTTCCAGCAGCTGAAATGCTACTCAGCTTACAAATGAAATTGGAGTGTGTGTGTGCACGTAGGGCAAACAACAAACGTCTTTAGAAAGTTCTGATGTTTTTGTTTTCAGTTGAGATTTAGGAGAGGATTTAGCTCTCTGTGCTTCTTAATTCAACACCGTGTAGGGGTATGTATGAATTATATGTATAGTGCTGTAGCACAGGAAACTTGATTTCAGCTTATTCTAGCAAATCCTTGCAGGATCTTGTTTCCATAAAGTTGCTTGAACCTGCATGTGGAAGAAATAAAAGGGATCCTTATATTCCAATACTTTATTGCTACTCTGTTTATCCTCCTTTATCTTTAGTGGGCATTTGAGCAATTAATTCCCCTTTAGGGTTATGACTTTTTATAGATATCTATCTCTCCTGCTGTCCCTGTGTTTCAAGGCAAGGCTTTACCTTGCAGCTATTTTCATTTTGTGCACCTGATGCTTTTGCCACAAATACCTGAGCTGAGAATTTTCTGAGAATTTCTTACTGAGGTTACACAGCAAAACCAGAACTGTGAGGGGAGGTACCTCATCTGATTGTGTTAGCTTGGTATAAACCTGCTGAATTGAGACCTCTTCTCCTACTCTGTTTCAGCCAGACTCATCTCACTTTATGTCTGCAAACGAACCCTTGCCCATGTTACTGTACAGGAAAGGTGCTGAGGAGAACTTCATGTGGTTACCAGTTTCACACTTCAAAGAAATGCATTTGAAAACATGTCACTTGGGCATTAGATAATTCAGGAAAGATTGAAGTGATAGATTAGAGCAGACATAACATTCCACAAACATAATGCAGGAATCATACATGCTTTCTACAGGTATAGTAAGATTAGGGTTTTTTTTGTACCTATATATAGTTTTCAGTCATTCTTGTGCTGGAGTATAGCAGCACTGCTGCTCAAATTAGCTCCTTAAGTCATTTGTAACCAGAAGGGAGCTTAGTTATATTTTATGTCTCGAAGAGCTTAAACTGTGAAAACATCCTATTATCATCAGAGGTCTGTATATATTTCTGCAGCTTGTTAGGACAAGTTTTCCTACTTTGATAAATTTGGTGCAGATTATCTAATTTACTGTGGTTACATAAGACCCGTTAGGATTTTAGGCACTCTTTTATGTCAGAAATAGTGTAACTTTTTGCTAATAGGCGGCAAAGTCCTGCTGATATTTGTCGTCTTGTCATCATGCTGTTCTGCAGACCTTTCATTTTCCTGGGTGCCTGTGAAGCTGGGGGAACCAAAAATGCTGTCCCTCTTGGGCACCTGTGCCAGCAGTAGGCAGGGGCTTTGTGTGCTTAAAGAGTATTCTAGCTGCTAATGGAGTAAACCAGAGATTATAACTTTTTTTTTTTTTTTTTTTTCTTTTTTGACCCTTATCTTTGTGGATAAATTGAAGTGAAATGAGGCGCTGTAAGACTTCATCAAATCTCCACTTGTTTCTCTGAAAGCTCAGATTTTGTGTTGAATTAACAAGAATTCTGAGTGTGGTTGGGTGAGAACTGTATCTTCTACTTGAGTATTTAAGATTTCAAATGTATTTGTTTTACTTGGGTTTATTTCACTCACTCAAGCAGCAGAAGCTATCCTTTCTCCTAGATACTTTTTTTTAATTGGAAAATATAAGCTACTGACATGGAAACTTCATGCTAAGTTCATGATAAATACCTTAGTATCTCTCTGGATAAATATATATATATATATACACACACACACACACACACACACACACATAAATAGACAAATGATTATTGCAGAGTCTATTATATATAGACTTGTTTTATAAAGGCTATATAGGCTTGTTTTAAAAAACAAAAAGCTAAAAGACAGAGGGATGCAGTTAAAATATATTCAAGGATCCATTTCCTTGTTTGCCTTGGGAGATATTTGATGTGTTACTAACTCTACCTGTGATGTACCTAGTGAGCCCTTCATTAGCATAGGTTATATGTGTCCATGCTTATAATGCTTATAATTATGAGCGCAAATTCTGTTTGGTATGTGAACAATGATCTAGCTAAATAGAACTCCAACAACCCTAAAACAACAAAAACAAAATGGAAAACCCATACAAAATTACTAGAAACCCCAA